>NC_092523.1:36780000-37080000 GCF_037038585.1 Patagioenas fasciata
TGTGAAAAATAAGTATGTAATCTCAGCACCTTAGAATTTCATCTGGTTTTTAAAGGTTTTATTAATAATTACAAAAAAGTCTCATTAGTTGCTAGGAGTTCACATAGCACATCAAGTGTAATGCTACAGTTCTACACAGCAGAGTGACCTTCCCCTAACTTCATTTTTCATTAAGTTTATGTGAAATATGTAAAACTTACACCTGTGTGACAGCAGATAATGGTGACCTGATATATTTCCAAATGACAGAAATATTATTAGAAATACTAAAAGTCAGCCTAATGTTAAGTCTTGAACTTAAATCTTCAGTACTGCAGCTGAATGATTCTAACCTAACTTAACAATTGGCACTCATAAAAAAGCTGTTGAAACAGGAAACAATATTTTATGGTGCATGAAATATGAAAAAAGAACCAGCGGAAGTGTCGAAATAAACTATAAACTTAAGTTTTGGCACTGAGAAAGTTGGCTAGAGAAAATGCCTAAAATTTTCTATCACAGCCAAATATTGAACAACAAGGGGGTTGTTAACAAAGGGCATTCATGGGAGGGGTTCAGTTTTTAAGTTAATACCTTCCTACAGAAAACTAGTGTAATTGCTGTAACCTCATTTATCAATTTCTGACACACCATGTCCTTAGCAGTTAAAGATAAACAGATCAATTTAAGATGACACACTAAGGTATACATGGTATACCTTCCGATTCTGTTTAATCTCTTTATCAATGATCTGCATGAGTGGATCGAGTGCACCCTTATTAAGCTTGCAGATGACACCAAACTGGGTGGGAGTGTTGGGAGGGTAGAAAAGCCATACAGAGCGATCTGGATCAGCTGGATTGTTGGGCTGAGGCCAGTTGTGTGAGGTTCAACAGGGTCAAGTGCTTGGTCCTGCACCTGGGTCACAACCACCCCATGGAGCACTACAGGCTCGGGGAAGAGTGACTGGAAAGCTGCCTGGCAGAGAGGGATCGGTGAGTGTTGATTGACAGCTGTCTGAATATGACCCAGAAGTGTGCCCAGGTGGCCAAAAAGGCCAACAGCATCCTGGCTTGTGTCAGGAACAGTGTGGCCAGCAGGACTACAGAAGTGATTGTGCCACTGTACTCAGTGCTGATGAGGCCCCACCTCGAATACTGTGTTCAGTTTTGGGCCTGTCATCATAAGATGAAGGACATTGCAATACTAGAGAGAGTGCAGAGGAGGGTGATGAAACTGGTGAGGGGCCTGGAGCACAAGTCTGCTGAGGAGCAGCTGAGGGAGCTGGGGCTGTTTAGCCTGGAGAAAAGAAGGCTGAGTGGAGACCTTATCGCTTTCTACAGCTACCTGAAAGGAGGTTGTAGCATGGCGGGCATTGGTCTCCTCTCCCAAGTAGCAAGAGAAAATGGCCTCAAAATGTGCCAGAAGAGGTTTAGATTGGATATTAGGAAAAAAATCTTCATGAAAAGGGTCATCAGGCATTGGAACAGGCTGCCCAGGGAAGTGGTGGAGTCATCATCCCAGAGGGTGTTTAAAAGGTGTTTAGACAAGGTTCTTAGGGACATGATTTAGTGCTAGAGTTAGGTTAGGTTATGTTTGGAATCCATGAGCCTGAGGGTCTTTTGCAACTGAAATGATTCTATGATTTATTACGTGTTGGTGTAAGACTCTTTTCTATCCTTTGCGTATATAACTGCAACACTGTCTTCCTGTAAGCTAATGAATTCAGAATACTGTACTTTGTCATGGATGGTGTTCTGAGGTAATTATTAGAGTAATATGTCTGGCTTGACATCACCATTTGAATACCAAAAGCAATATGAGTGACGGAGTTTTCTCAATTTTTTATATAATTTTACCACCCACCCCTCTTTTTTGAATGTAGTTATACAATATAGATCACTTGTACAGAGTGGACTATGGGACACAATACGCGACTTGCATCCACAAGTTCTATAAATCCTTGCTCATACACATTATGAACATATGTATTACATCAGCACCACAGCACCCTTATTCAAAATCCTTTTATGTAAACCATTTTTTAAAATTATAAATCCAATGGGAAAACACCTTCTAATGTCAACAAAACCAAGATATTTCTCCTGTTAAGTTTCAGTTTTCTATGATGAAATATCACTTGTCTAGTAAAAAGTTTAGAAAATCAGGAGCATAGAAGAGATTCAGGACTGAACTAGCTGAAAAGCAGAGCTCTCCTGAACTGAACTGAAGGATTACTGACGTACTTTTTTATGCTAATTAGAGATATGTTATGGAACTATTTTTTATAGTACAATCTGCTTTCACATAGTTTATTGCAGCAACGTGATTTTCACAATACCACAAAATTAAAGTCTTAGATGCTGTTTGTGGAAAATGAAATAAAGCATTATGTATGTTACATACAGGTAGCACGCCAAAATCAAGGAAAAGTAAAAAGCTTATATAAAAAAGAGAATCAATGGCTCCTTCCATCGGTATAAGAAAACAACAAAAAAAAATGGTAAATGTCACATTGCTTTGCTTTTTGTAATATATCAGGCTGCTTTGTTGTATTTTCAGTTTTGTTTTGAATTAATGCTGCCCTATATTTATGTTTTGATGTTTAATAATATAGGAGGCAAGTTTACATTTTTCATTTTTCTTTAAAACACTGTTGTATTTATTGTGATAGATATAAACATAACTGTTTATTCTTTGGTAGAGATTTGTTAAAATATTACATTCGTGGAATTGTATTTTCTACTTAGTTTTCTGTTGACTGTGGATGATCCCTAGCATATGGAAACTGCAAAGAAAAATAAATTCCCACAAGGAAGATAGTACATTTTGATATTAGAAATGTTTTCATTTCACCAAGTAATAGTGGTGCACTACATAATCTAAGGAGATTCATTCACTACAGATATAAATAAAGGAATCCACAGTATTCTGACAAATTTAACTATGTGCACCATTGGTTTTGGAGTGCTAAAAGATTTCAGTTTTCAGTACTGTCCTAGGAAACCACAGCCTAAGTCTCCAAAAATACTGAAATTGCATTTTAAAATTTCTATAGTTCCATTTGTATATTTCAAGAGTTTAGTTTAATTTGCTTCAGCTTGATGGAAATTTAAATATACAGATAGACAGTGTATATTTTATCACATACCTCCTATTTTGGACTGGTCATGATAAACCAATCTTTTTAATGTCACCAAAGCTAATCAAAGGTTAAAACTATTTTTTGGAAGAAAAGTTTCATACTAGCATGGTATTTCTGAAATCAGTGGCATTACACTGGTGATAAAATGCATTTTCAAGCTTCTCACAAAATTTTGCTCAGACATAGAAAGGAGTCAAATGTACAATTCAGTCTTTTTAGCTTTTGGATACAATTATGCATTAAAAACTGCAGCAACCAACAGGAACATTTTTCTTCCTCTTTCTAGCCCCTGTTTATGCAATGATATTTATTGACAATTACTTCTAATGACCATGGAGGAGAAAAAGGAGTGTCGCATAAAGGAAATGTCACATAGAATGTGGTTTAGATGTGCTCATGCTTCTTATTCAACTAAATCTGAACTATTTATGTACTTGACACAGGCATCTGTTAACAAGACTTACCAGAATGATTAGAATCAGTACTGCCTCCAAAGTGTTTGCTATTTGAAGAAATATGAATAAGAAAAAAAAAATAAAATAACACCAGAGCACAGATATTGTTTTGATTGTGGTGAATTTGATGGAAACAATCATGAATTATGAGCAAAAAGCAACTCATACATTATTACCATTTGCTTTAAATTAACTGAAATGGTCTTACGCGTGTAAGGTTTTTAAAAGGTAAACTTAAAAAAAACCCCACAACTTGCATGGTTATTTCAAGTATTCAAGTAAAACAAAACCACTAATTTGAGAAAATGTTCTTGCAACTGTACCCCTCCGATAACAGCCACTCAGATACAGTCTTCTTTCCATTCAAGGACCAGTGCTGTGTTTTATGCATCTCCTTGTACTGAGCCATCACCTTACAACTCTGCAAAAATGATTCATTTTTACTGTAGATATTATGGTTGGTTACTACAGTAAAAAGGCATACCAGTAACTTGAAAATGTTTCAGAGTAGCTGTAAGGCAGCTCAAGTTATCTCAACTATTGTCTTGCTAACCCTTAAAAACATGCTATACAATAAAAGGAAAATTTTATTTAGCTTAACATTTCTTATTTCAAGACAGCTTTGCTTTTTCCACTATATAGCCTAAATTTTAACATAAAAGACATCAGATTAAAAGTATTGAGTAGTGCTGGTAGAAGAAAATCTGTCCACAGCAGCCTGATAAGGTCAGAATGATACAGCTCCTCTTATTTATGACTATCAGTCTGTACCCTGCAGACATTTCCTAATGAAACTCAGGGATACTGGTAAAAATTTTCAAGCTGTCAAAATGTGTCAGTGAAACAGAAATAAAATATGAATGTCGTTAATGTACACAACGAATGATGTACAAGCACTGACATAGAAAATCTAGCAAGTATTACTTCAACACAAAGCCTGGGTTATAACAGTTCTGTATACTAGATAAGCATATTCTTTTATGTTTCTGAACATTAGAAATTCTTATTTAAAAGATACTTTATCTACAAGGATGCCAACCAGAAATTTTTCATGGCTCAAAATTTCAGCTCAGATAAATTCAAATAATTGAAATGTATTTCTTTGCTTTGTATATCAATTGTCCATGAAATGTTTGATATTCCCTAATGTCTTTCATATTCAAAATGATTTGGCAAACAATTCATTTAAATCCATTTCACCTGTGTACTACTTAGAAATTCTTTGTCGCAATTATGAGTGCTTACTATTAAGGAATTGTTGTTTCCACATTCATATCATTTTGTGATTTGTTGCTGTATTCTAAATAGAAAATTCACAAGTTGATAAAGGGCAAAATCAAGTTAAGTATCTTAGAGCATTGCTAACTTGAAATCAATTCACATTCCACCTAGGTAACCTTTGTAAAACCAAGACTCTTTTCCAAAATGGACAGTGCTCAAAACTAATATGTCCCAGTCATGGAGTATTTTTGGGCTTTATGCCAGAATGTTATTTTCTATGTCAAAAAGACATCCTGACAAAGGTTGTAAATATTGCTAACATGCATACTTTAATACATCTTTGACAAGAGAAAAATAACTTCTGTGTACAAGATCAGCCCAAGAAAGTGTAATTTAATCTGAAGTACAGGTTAGACTAAATGAAATTGCTTTAAGATTGCATTTAATATTTTTATTATTTGTAGTTTTCACATTTTGCTCTTGAAACATACATTTCAAATGCACCATAACTGAATTTATTTAGTGGTTTACAAAACAACCACATTAATGATAAACTGTAAAGTGTTTATCTAGTTTAAACTAACAATCACCTCTTCTTTGCAGAGAAAAAAAAATCTTTATGTAGTGTTTCCCAACATTTTTTTCTGATACTGAAATAAGCCTTCTGTCAATATTAAATTACTTATTTTCATAGTAAGGAGCCCTGAAAGCAGTAATTTATCTTGCCAAAACCATATCTAAAAGCAGATGTAAGATGTTCAGTTAATTCCTATTAAGATATTTAGGTCTTTAGCTGAACTCCCACAAACCAGATGTGAAAACACTTAGTTGGAAACCATCCCACTTCATATGAAACAGGTATCATGACCTGTCAGGCCAAGAGCAAGTAGTGACATATTTTGACTTGTGCTCTCAGACTTTAAGAGATTTCAAAACCCAACTATGTAACAGACTGCTTTTATAAAGGGGAGTGACATCTTGCAATAATAGCTTTTCATTTTTCGGCTTTTGCTATAATAATGACAGTAAATTTTTTGGCTACAATTAACTTACACCTTTCTTAAATTATAAAAAAAAACCCCTAGTATTAGAACAAAGCTTTTAAATTACTGGAACAGTACCTGCAGGCATTTTAAAAACAGTAGTGAAAGAAACTATTTCCATTTCAGCTTTGTTCCCAATCTGGCATTCATGAATTATTTCCTAGATAAGTTCTTGCTAATCATTACTTCATTGCAATAAAAACAGAACAAAATCTCAGCTGTGTAAATCAGTATAAATCTATTTCCTTCAGTGAAGCTGCAGAATTTCAGCATCAACACAGTTGCTTGGTATTACCGTTGGGTTTGAATTAACATTTGCACACTTTCTGCCCTGGTGAAGCTGCATCTGGAGTACTGTGTCCAGTTCTGAGCTCTCCAGTTTCTCACTTGGGGAGAATATAAGGCTGTTGTCAGAGGGTGTAGGGAGGCAACTAGGAAAGATAAGACCTCCTTAGAATTAAACCTGGCGAGAGGGGTCAAGGACAACAGGAAGAGCTTTTTCAAATACGTGACAGATAAAACTAACACCAGAGGCAGTGTAGGCCCACTGATGACCGAGGTGGGTGCCCTGGTGACAGAAGATACAGAGAAGGCAGAGTTACTGAATGCCTTCTTTGTCTCTGTCTACTCTGCCAGAAGCTGTCCTGAGGAGCCTCGTCCTGCTGAGGCCCCAGAGGAAGGCAGGACAATGGAGGAGTTTGCCTCGGTTGATGAGGACTGGGTTAGAGAGCAGTTAGGCAATCTGGACATCCATAAATCCATGGGTCCGGATGGGATACACCCGCGGGTGTTGAGGGAGCTGGCTGAGGTCATTGCTGGACCACTCTCCATCATCTTTGCCAATTCTTGGGAAACGCGAGAGGTGCCTGGGGACTGGAGGAAAGTAAATGTTACTCCAGTCTTCAAAAAGGGCAAGAAGGAGGACCTGGGTAACTATAGACCGGTCAGTCTCACCTCCATCCCTGGGAAACTGATGGAACGACTTATCCTTGATGCCATCTCAAGGCATATCAGGGATAAGAGGGTCATCAGGTGCAGTCAACATGGCTTCACCAAAGGGAAGTCGTGCTTGACCAACCTCATCGACTTTTATGAGGACATAACAAGATGGATGGATGATGGCAGAGCAGTGGACGTGGTCTACCTTGACTTGAGTAAGGCATTTGACACAGTCTCCCACAGCATCCTCAGAGCTAAATTGAGGGAGCGTGGTCTGGATAGTGGTCTGGTAGTGAGGTGGACTGCAAATTGGTTGAAGGGAAGAAGCCAGAGAGTTGTGGTCAATGGGGCGGATTCTAGTTGGAGGCCTGTATCTAGTGGAGTGCCTCAAAGGTCAGTACTGGGGCCTATATTATTCAATATATTCTTCAGTGATTTGGATGAGGGAATAGAGTGTACTATCAGCAAGTTTGCTGATGACACGAAGCTGGGAGGAGTGGCTGAGACACCAGAAGGCTGTGCTGGCATCCAGTGAGACCTGGACAGGCTGGAGAGTTGGGCAGGGAAAAATGTAATGAAATATAACAAGGGAAAATGTAGAGTATTGCATCTGGGTAGGAACAACCCCAAGTTCCAGTATAAGTTGGGGAATGGCCTATTAGAGAGCAGTGTAGGGGAAAGGGACCTGGGGGTCCTGGTGGGCAGCAGGATGACCATGAGCCAGCACTGTGCCCTTGTGGCCAGGAAGGCCAATGGCATCCTGGGGTGTATTAGAAGGGGGGTGGTTAGTAGGTTGAGAGAGGTTCTGGTTCTCCTCCCCCTCTACTCTGCCCTGGTGAGACCTCATCTGGAATACTGTGTCCAGTTCTGGGCCCCTCAGCTCAAGGACAGGGAACTGCTGGAGAGAGTCCAGCACAGGGCAACAAAGATGATTAAGGGAATGGAGCATCTCCCTTATGAGGAAAGGCTGAGGGAGCTGTGTCTCTTTAGCTTGGAGAATAGGAAACTGAGGGATGACCTGATTAATGTTTACAGATATATAAAGGGTGAGTGTCATGAGGATGGAGCCAGGCTCTTCTCGGTGACAACCAACGATAGGACAAGGGGTAATGGGTACAAACTGGAACACAAAAGGTTCCACTTAAATTTGAGAAGAAATTTCTTCTCAGTGAGGGTGACAGAACACTGGAACAGGCTGCCCAGGTTGCCTCTGGAGGCATTCAAGACCTGCCTGGATGCCTTCCTGTGTAGCCTCATCTAGGTGTTCCAGCTCCAGCAGGGGGATTGGACTAGATGATCTTTCGAGGCCCCTTCCAATCCCTAACATTCTGTGATTCTGTGAAAGGCAAAAAATTACTGGAGAAAGTCCAGCAGCAGGCTACAAAGATGATTAGGGGTCTGGAGCATCTTTCTTAAAAGGAAAGACTGAGAGAGCTGGGTCTGTTCATCCTGGAGAAGAGAAGGCTGAGAGGGGATCTTATTTATGCTTATAAACACCATAAGGGTGGGCGTGAAGAGGATGGGACCAGACTCCTTTCAGTGATGCCCAGCAACATGGTGTGAGAGTTGGTCCAAAGATGGAGTAGTATTTGCCTGAACATTGCCATCAAGAACTTAGAGAACTGAAGCTGAGACCGAAAGAACAGATGGACAATGACTTGGAGAGAGGCCCGAGGAGAATTGTTTCTCTGATATGGGGTGGCTCCTGCTAACAATGGCTGTTGTGTGGACTTTGCCTGCTTCTCCAGCCAAACCAGCCCCACACCTCCCGAAAGCTACTGTTATGAGGGTCTCTTCGACCCAGGGACAATAACCGCCGTCCAGAAGAATGTGTTCTTACTTGCAGCCTCAGTTACATGTGTCCCTCACCTGTTCACTCAAACATTGGCCAATGAAAAGAAGCATGCCCAGAAGCTCGCCAAGGGTCCTGAGGTCACCCAATGGACCAGAGAAAGACCCCCGAGTGCTAGACACATAAGCGTTGGCAAAAGAAAGCGTGGATCTTTCGAGCCTGCGCAGTATGAGCCTGGGTTGCGAAGTCTAGGCAGAGACTGGCCTAAAACAATGGGAGCAAGGAGGGGGTGAAGAAGCATAAAAGGTGACTCCAGAATGGACACAGTTGAAGATCTTCCCACCAGAGGTGGTCTTTACTGCAGAGGAGAACCGAGTACTCAAATGAGATTTACAACAGGATACATTCTGGCTGCAATTTCTGCTCTCCATTGATAAAGAAAGAGGTCAGATCATTAGTAGCTCTCAACAAGGGAAAGAGTAAAGACAAAAGTGTACACATACCTATATAATTTTAACATACATTTTTGCACATGGACTCAAATTTAAAATATTTACATTAAAATATTTGCATATATTTGTATATTTATGTATACATATGCAGGAAATAATCGGTGGACTATTCTTGACAAAGGCAGGATTAAGGAATGTAATTCCTGAAATACTGGCCTGAGGGTGACAACATCAGGCATTTCACTGTGTTATTTTGAAATGGGTGATGGTAAAGGTTTGGAAAAACACTGGGGATTACACAACATTTTTTAAACCAATATTAGAAAAGAAAGTTTGCCCAGCAGTTGGAAACCGTCATGGTGGTATCAAAAAATGAGCTAGTCCTCAGTGATGTGGAGATGTGAGAGAACAAATGTAAAACAAGAATTATCTGCAATCCAAACTGAGATATTTGAAAATACAAGTAATTATTCTGTCCTTATTTTCAACTGGTTTCAGGGCTGACAGCAGTGAGTCAAAGTTTTCAGTAAATTCCTCTACTACTTTCTGAGGAAAATGACTAAATAGCTCATTCTAAACCTTCTTCACCAAAGTTGTGCTAGGTTAAACAGTTTGGGACCTCTATTTTTGCAGTGCAGGCATACCCCTAGTTGTTTGGGAGCAACGAACAGATGGTTTGAAAGGAAGATTTATTAAGTGTCTAAGATCTAAATTAATTTTAGGTTGAGATTAGAGTCTAACAGGGTAATTTGGGATTGTCCTTTTGGCAGGTGTTCATCGCTAGTACTTTTCCCACAGAAACCAGTTCCTTAACAACCTAGAGTTACAGATGGAGTAAAGGGAAGGCTCTGAAGAAAGCTGGGAATAATTTGTCAGTTTTCTGCCAGTGAATAGTGAAGAAGATTCCCTTTGCTAATATCCACTTAAGCTTTACATTAGAGGGGAATGTTTACAAGTTATGTCACATTTTTTTGTTTTATACACAAGCAGATATAGGAGTCTGGAGCTCTACTAATAAGCTGGGGCAAGGTGGAAGGCCAGGTAGTGGCTCACCTTGGAATTGCAATTATCAGAGAAAGAATGAGTGATATGCATTGTTTTAATAGCCCAATTCAAAAATGGATTAAAGTTTCCAGATATCTAAATCCACATGATCCTCTTTCTGTTTTAATTTCAGGATATGATAAAGAAAAGCCTTGCCACAGAGCAACATCAGTTTCACAGAGAGCATCACAGAAAGGGTCCAGTTTGCAGGCTTTGTGTCCTGGGCTATGAGAAATAAAAGCAGATTGCCTTTTTTTTTTTCCCCAAAGCTGTTAATTACTAGAAGTTTCTCCTCTCGGCAAACCAGAAGCTTTAAAAAGGAAGACTGCTGAAAAATACACTTATGGGAATACAGTTCTGTTTAAAACATACATACAAATACCTTTATAAACATATTTTAGTGTAGGCAATTAATTAATTAGCAAAATTAAACCCATCAGCTTTTTTTTTTTTCATATAGTCAGTACAGTTTAAAATTAATACAGATGGAAAAAATAATAGGTTACAGGCATTTAGGAACTCAGTCTTCTGATCACACTGTATCATGAAAAAGTAAGCAAACAAAAAATAAGTCCACAACTTCACGGCGTTGGTATTTATTCGTTTAGAAGAGACAAAAGCTTGTCTTGCTGTACAGACCTCAACTTCTACACTTAACTGAGATCTCCAAAGCAAACAAACACTCTTCTAGTATTCTCAGCATCTCAGGCTTAGTTTAGATTCAAAATTGCTGTGACATGACAAAAATAAGTACACAAGGAGAAAAGGCAAAAGGTTGGGTTAAAGTAAATTCAAAAGCTGATGTCTTCTTGCATTATTTATTTCAGTCTATCTGACAGAATAAGAAGTAGGACTAAGAAACAAAGTCACAAGCACTGTCTAGTTTCTCCTTTCAAACACCACTGGCAAATTTGGGGTTTGGATTAGAGTAAGATTCTGTTACCAATTAACATACATGGTATACACAGTCTTGTTGATAACAGGGGATGTCAAAAACATCTCTTCTGCTATATGCATTGGAGCTGAGGAATCCTTAGCTGTGGACACATCAGAAACTACATAGAGGATTAGAACTTTCTCCTTTCCTCAGGTCTTCTATTTATAATTTGGATTAGGCAGCCAGGAAGCTAGTGGACTCTCTTCTGAGGCACTAAGATCACTTAAGGCTTCTCAAAATAGTGAACTTCACTCATGAACTGAATTTGAGCAGCTAACAAGGCAACAATTTATTGGATTATTTTGGTATTATGGTAAGAATCATGTGAGAAACTTTGCTATCCTCTCCAAAGTATATGAATGAGGAAGCATACCAGTGTTACCAAAGATGTGACTCATTAAATTGATCCCCTCTGTTCCTTTTACATTTTTCCCACTTATTAGAACAGTAAAAGATGGTGGTGGGGTTGTGTGGCGGGGATCCTTGTATCTGATGCATGGTTCGAAGGAATAATACTTTAAAAGAACAGAGCTGCTACTGATTTAAAGTGCTGCAGAGAATTTCCAAGAAATGGAAGCAATGGAGCTAATTCCCAAGGAAATTCTGAAGTTCCTGGGTGAATAAGAAAAGACTGATTAATACCTTTGCATAAAACCTTGAGAGTTTTGGCTTTCTATTCTGCATAAAAACCTTAACATGTTTGTCATTTAAGTTCCTGCAATCTTTTTTCATCCTCATTTTAATTTCATTTGACAATTTCACTGCTGTCACTTTTATTAACATTAGCTGTTGCTCTTCCTTGGAAGTATTCATTTCTATTCATCTCGTAATATCACCTGAAAAGCTGTCTTGCTTTTCTGAAGAGGGCAGGACACCATGTTTATTCTTCAGCTTCAGCTTTATACTCTAAACAGACTAACATGAAACCACTGACCTTAAAAGCATGTGTTTTATGCACTCTTAATTGCTGTTCACTGTGATGTATGTCATAACCTTCCCTCTAAGGACACTGAGGGGCAAGAGGTGAAGTGCTGCATATATATTTACAAGTGTTTTATAAATTCAGTAACATAAACAGAAAATAATACTTCCAAAAACAGAAGACTACTGTTACATATGGGGTACAACATCTTTTTAAAATGTTATCCATCCTTTCTGATTAATTTGAGTTAGCTCAATTGACTACATGAAAATAAAAAAAAACAAAACACTATTTTCAGATAAATATTATGCATTTAATAAAGACAACTTTGTTTACATATTTTGTGTTCAGTTCTTGTGGAAATACTGTTGTCTGAGTATTTAATACTGATTTACCAAGGCTTAAGCATTATGTTTCTACTTGGTAGATACAGAGATATTAACAGCAGTAAAATATATGGAAATTATGTCATTTTGATGTCCCATCTAAACTAGATGTGAGCAATATGTGGATCAGCCATGAACAAAATTTAATTGGTATGCTACTGGAAATGTTATTTACTTAAGTTAGCAATAAATTTTACAAATATATACACACACACACACATATATATATGTGTGTATATATATATATATAAAATATACATATACCCCATACGTTTTGCAGAGAAGTATTTTCTATCTCCCGTCCAAATTGTGATGCTTCTTTGAATACTATATATATTAAAATGATAGTAATCCTGCAATGCTCTTATATAACACAAATTATTGCGTAGAAGATTTGGTTTTGACAGCATGCAAATTGCACAATCCTATATATTCCTATTTTCAACTTTTTTAGTGGCCATGATTTTTACATTATCTAGATAGAGGATTAACTCTACAGGATTGGACATGCCATGCATTTTAAGAGCATTTATCAAAAAATGTGTATGAAACTGACTCAAGAAATGAGTCACACTTCCTTATGAAGTGGACTGGGGGTCAATTTTGCTTCCAAATACTCACTACTAAGACTGCAGAAGAAGCTTGCTTGTGAAACAGTATTAGCACAAAGTCAACCCAATATAGACACATGTCTAGAATCCTGTAGAAAATCCTTGATACATAACTTTTCAGGTGAAAGCTGTTAGATCAGATTAGTATTTTAAGAAGCAAGGTATTTTAAAAGGAACACTGGAGAAATTACATACATTGAAGTAGCTGAGAAGACTGAGAGGGAAGAGAGTGTTTGTGTGGTGAAGGTCAGAGGGGCAACAGAAGACTGTGGAGGGTGGTTGAGACAAAATTCTCACCTCCCAGATTTCTCCCACTTTGACTCCTCCATTATTCTGACTTCAGGTCTATTCCAAATACAGGTGAAAGGGTAGTGAATAGACAACCAATTGCATGTGTCATACTTCAAAACTGAAGAACCATCAAGACTCAAGAGAAATCTCATAAAATCTTCCCAGTATATTAGGTTTAGTGGATTTCTTACAGAGGATAGAAAACCTATTTTCTCCAAAAGTCCTTCCAGAGAACACGATTTAAAAGAGGAATATCAAACAATGGCAAGGACACTGATAGCTCAGAGGAAAATATTTTGCTTTTTTCCACCACCCAAGATGAGGACAGCTAATGGAGGAATCTAGCATGGTTGAAGGAATATTGCTCTTCTGAATGGTTAGAAAAATGGAATACAGTAGAGAGTGGAAACTGTATTCTAAAAGTCTGGGTACACATCTTGTTGAGGTTTTTTTATTATTTGTATGGAAATTAGTGAAGGCTATTTAAATACACTCTTCTATTAAATATGAGTGACGAATAGATAAACAACCCTCCATAAATTATTTTAACTATTTCATATTTCTTCTCACTTTTATGACTCTATTTGTAGTCCAAAGAGATATTCAAGAGTCACATTTTATATTCCAAGGGCAATAAGAACTATGATACAACAGTTGTTTTTAGTGGCATGATGGCTAACTAGAGATAACTGTAAGATCTATTATAATATCTCTGATTAGTTATAGTATAATACATGACTGATACGTGCAGTAACAGTAGAATGAAATATCAGTGCTTTTGATTAAAGAAGCATTTAATTAAAGAGACAAAATCTGCATTGTTTATAAAAAACAGGGCTTGGGAAACAGAGACTTGGAAGTCCAGTAGAAGGGCACCTTCTATTTCAGACTGGGAAGAATTTTCCTGCAATGCCTTTCCCTACCATGGCACACTGCTGTCATGGAGATTTTCCTGACAATCTGTCAGCAGAAAGCCCAGGGTGATCACAGCTCCCAGAACAGCCATGCTGCCATGAAAAGAAAGAATGGCAATAAGATGCAGAAATTCCCCATGTATTAAGGGGAGTTTCAGTATTCCATGAAGTGTAAGTGTTCCCTCAGGATCTGAGTTTCACATGTGCTCCCATGCCACTTTCAGGCAGTTTTGCTCCTAATCTCTGATCTTTGGGAAACAAATGCCCGTTTATCCTTACATTGTTTTTAACACAAGCTAAATGAAAGCAAAATCCAAACGCAGGTGTTTATTTACAACATGTAAAATGGGTAAGAGCAAATGTTTACATATAGTGATGAAAGAAGATCATACTTTACAACACTTATTTTAGGATCAGGTATCTCTTACTCCAGTGTTTGGTCAACTTGCTGAATTCCTGACTCACACTCTCAAAGACTATATTTTCTAGTATGTTGCCCATTTCTGGTAACATTTCTTGCAAGAGATGAGGTGTGGTAGCCAACTCTTTCATAGACTCCCTTTTGTTTCCTTCAAACCTGAGGCAGTTAGACTCATGTGGTCTCCTCAAACCTTATTCACTCCTTAGGCATCTAGAGGTAGTTCTGGCACTCTCTGCATCTCACTGTTAATAATCATCCTCTCTCTGGAGGTGTAAGTGTGGAAGATGACGTGCCATTTATGGTAATCAGCTATTAAAGATTCCTTGACTTTGTGAAGAGCACAATTTTGTTTTGTACACACTTCAGTATGAAGCATCTCTGTTCACTGAGCCATAGTTCACATTAGCTTGTAAACTAATTTGATACAAAATACTGAATACAAATATGTGAATGGAACAAATTCTACAAATGATGCTTGTCACTGACTCATGACAAGAAAATTTTGGGCTGAAAATCCACTGTGCTGAAAAATACCTATATTAACATCCTATTATCTGAAATATATTCTAAATTATTAATTTATTTCACTATTGATTTGGCTACAGGAATTGAAATTCAGGAAAAGAGCAATACAATAGGATTTGAACAGATCAATACAGGTCAGATTACTGTTCTGAGAAATTTTTCAAACACAATGGAAGGCTTCTTCTCAAGTACCATAGAAGATCTAGTGAACTGAAACCTGACCATAAGATAGCTGATAAGGAACTGAAGAACAAGACTGCTAGTGCATGTCTTTTAAAGGTTCTGTAATAATTTTTCAGTTTTTTTTTCTTCAAATTCTATTAGATCCTTTATCAGAATATTCTAGATTCATAAACTTTGTTTCTCTAGTATTCACTGGCACAAATCCAGAAAGATAATTTCTTTAAAATTATTTAATTTCTGCTATACAAAATATGGCATACATAGAAATATTTTACCTGTCTACAAGTAGGCAGAATCTGTTGCCAAAGAGACATTGAACACCCTATTGTAATGCTACATACTATATACAATTCAAATACAAATGTGTGTGAGAATGATAACATTAGTCTAATTTGGTTAAGGAAGTAGTACAAATGATGAAAAGCTTTTTTTAGACACTAATAAATGTGCATATTTCACCTAATACAATTAACTGCAAAGCTAAACTGGATATGCATAAAATCCTTAGAATATGATTTGGCTAATTTACATTTTATGGTATAGTACTGCGTTTCAAGCCTTAAATACAATTCTAGAGTCATTTTCCATCGTGTATCTTCAATAAAATAACTTCTGTATTTAGTATCACTTCAGTCTAACAGACTGAAAAAATAAGCATGTTTTCACAAACTACTTTGCAAGTGAAACATTTTTCTGTGTCCCAAGACAGTACAGACATGCACATTAACTAAGCTACTGATGAAGAAGAGAGAAGCCAGAAGGAAACATCACATTCTCTAATGCTTTTTATCTACTGCAGATGTCAATGTTATCATCAGCAGGCTCAGATGCCTGACTAGATGCAAGTGATGGGCCCTGAATCAATACAGTGCCATATACTTTACAAAGAGATTGCAATTACTGACTTGCAAAGCACTCACAAAAATTTTCAATATTAGGTCAATATACTAAATGCTTCTGTTTTGATCTATGTTATGTTAGTTCAAATGAAGGAATACATTCTAAGCTGCTTCTTCAGACAAGTTACTAAGTATATGCAGAGATTATTGTAATAAAATGATGCACAAGAGGAGGAAGTGCAACAGCATACACCCAAATGAGTCTTTTATATTTATAAGAAATTTTTAAAAATCAAAACCTTTTCAATGAAGCAAATGCTATTTTTTTTCATCATTGTTTCACACTTCTTTGTTATGTCTAGGTCAACTTTCACAATTTAATTTATTTTTAACTAGTAGGGGTAGGTTGTAGATAAACAATGAGTCTTCGAAATTACAGTATACATATTATGTATAGAAAAGGGAATATAGAGACATACATATAGTATGTACACTTATAAAAATGTGTAGCTATTACAAACACATAAGCTTTGAAAAGAAATGTAATAGCTAAAACAGTAATTCCAGGAGAAAAATTCGACTATTTGGGGTTTATGGTTTTTCAAATGAAAAACTCCATGGTGACTGTAATAATTCCTCTATTAACATACACTTATTCTGTACATTATTAAGAACAATTTCTCTCTTTTTTTTTTTTGTTATCACTAACAGAGAAGGCTGTTTCAATATGAGTATAGGATTCAGCATCTTTTTTAGTATGGAATTCAGCCGTTTTCCAAGTTCAAATACCAAGCAGACACTTGGCCAGTTTGTCCTGTGTCACAGCCCCAGTCAGTTGTGCTCTGTCAGCTTCACCACCGAGAACCTGCATTGAACTTAAATATGTGTTTTCACTGAACGAAAAAAAGGTTCAAAATTGTGACATATCCTACTAAACTATCCTAAATGAACAGTGCCACCTGCTGAAGCCCCAACTCAATGAATACTTCACTGTAAACATAAGTTTGGACAAAGCTACTCTAAGTGCTCTACTGATTTAAGGCCAGAATTTCAGTTATCACTCCCAGAAGCACTGTCATGTTTGAAAGAAGCTTCCCTTCCAAGTGACAGTTTTGTTTTTCCCTCTTAGCTTCATAGCACTATAGCTGCCTCACAGACTACTAGTGAAAAAAAGAAAATCCAACCTATTTCCTATTATGTGATTCCTTCTTTGAGCAAAACCACTGTGGATATCTGTAATTCATATATAGCTATGTTGCTAATATACAACTTCAGCTGTCATAAAACATTCAGATATCAGATATATCAGAAGAAAAATACTATCTGCTATTTCAGCAAGCTGGTCTGAGCAAAAACTAACCCATTTGCATACAGTCTCCATCTCTAATGCACTTTTAAAATGCCTTCTGTGTATTAATCTCATTTTTAAATAAATTAGAAGGAAGCTGGTCATCCACACATGCCTGTAATAATTTCCTTTTGGTTTTGGTCATTTTAAAGGAATAGATGGACATTTATCCTTTCAGCATGGTGAAAAGTGAAGGCTATACATGCTGAAAATGAGACTTCTGTGGTCTCTTCCCTGATGATGTACTTTGAATCTTAGCTATTTATGAAGCAAAAAATATTTGTGGAAATAACACAAAAAGAAAGTTTGGGTTTGATGGTCATGTGATGGATGAATGTACAAAAGATAGCTTCCCTTGTCTGTAACCACAAAACTGAGTGCAAATTGAAATCTAATTATTTGCATCTCTAAATAGTCATTAGGAAAACATTAGATAGCCAACATCTTCCTGCATGTGTATTTAATTTTTCACAGAAAACTCAGAACCATGTTAACAAAATCTCTATAGAAAGAGTGTTCAGGAAGAATAAATATAGACTGAACATTTGAAATGTCTTGCTACATTTATTTCTTTTACTCAATCTTTGGAACTCATAACAAATACAACATACCATCATCAAGCCTATTCATGTTATTGAAGTACAGAAAATTCACAGACAAACATGAGGGTTTGAGAGGGCAACAACCACTGCTCTAGTGAAATTTCCTCTAGGAAAACTAGTTTAGCTTGTTTACTGTGTTAGTATATATGGACCCATTAGGACAATGTTGCTGTTAAAGAGCAGAAAACTGCAAGTATCAACCAAAGAAATAAAGTAAAAAGATGTCAGCTTCAGGTTTTAACTGTAAGAATTATTGTGAAATTTCTCAGTAACAGTAAGATCAGATCCACAAAAAGACTCATGTATACAACTATTGCTTTAAGCTTCTGAAGAATTGTTGAATCAGGAATTCAATGTTCATTTGTAATCGATGTCCTGCAATTCTCTTGAAAAAATGTTTTGTGGACTGCAGAACAAAAAAGTTGATTTAAAAAATGTGGTAAGTAACCTTCAGAAAAGCTGTATTTTTCAGGACTGCAATATCCATGAAACAATTAAAAAAAGACGTCTACACATTGTTGGGAGGGAGTAGAACTCTGGAATTTTACACACCAGGGTAAGCCAAATAGGTTTAAAACAGCAAGAAGCCTCCTACTTCCAGCAGTAGTATGATGAACTCTATGAACAAAAGGCAAAATTTTAATTGGTACCTTACAAGAAGTTATGTAGTTCTACCTGTGAGATACAGAATGAAAGGATAAAAATAATGAAAAATGGATGGATGAATGGGTGGAGATATCATGTAAAAATATTATCTCTGTCATAATTTTTTTTTTTTAAAGTTTAGCTTTATATATTACTGCCAAAAATTTCATAGTAGTTCTTCTCTAAAAGTGTAAGGTGAAGATCACAAAAAGAAACTGTGTCTCCTCTCTAACTTGTCAAGAAGTTACAAAGCTCGTTCTCATGCTTGTGAAATTATGATTTAAAACCAGAAAATTATTGTTATAAAAGTGCATGTCTCATGTTCATGTACATTCTTTTCCATTTTTGTGGTGTATTTGCACCAACATTCAGTGTTTAAAACATCACTGAAAAAAAATCTGGTGAGAACTATTACGTTTAAGCGATGGACAATTAATTCATCCTCCAAACAGAACTTTGACAAACTCAAAACCTAAAAATGTCTATAATCAACATGAGGCATTTCAAATAAGAAAATATTAGCAAATCAAACTGCCAACCATAAAAACAGAAAAATAATTTTACAGATGTGTATTTGAAAAATTAATCTCACTCTCTGAGAGCATTTGTGAAAACAAACTAAACATTATTCACTGAGAAATATTTCTACAAAGCTAATGAGGTAATTTTTTACATTTTGATTTCATACTTCTGTGACTTACTACTATGTCTGAATTGATTGTGAAGAAAAATCAGCAGACGGCTTATATCTCCAACTAACATGTTTATTATGATGCTGGTTTGTACACAGCATTCAGAAAAGCAGAATCCAATAGACCTAGTGAAGAGAAGGTGTCAAACTCCACAACAGCTGCTTCTCTCCTGTAACATTTTTGTCACAGTATGTACCCTTATTGATTGTACAACCATTAGTGAAAATCAAAATACATTTCTTTGGGTCTTGACAATTGTCAACTGTATGTTGAGTCAGTGGCCCAGAAACCATATATAATTATGCTGCCCAGCAAGGACTTGCAAAAAAAGGTTGAAAATTAGAACAGAATAGAATAGAATAGAATAGAATAGAATAGAATAGAATAGAATAGAATAGAATAGAAGTCTTAAACACATAAGAGTTGGATGTAATTCAATTTTGTTGTTCTCATAACTTATAACATTAATTTTGTACTTTGTTAAAAATTTACTACATGGGGGGAGGATGAAATTACTGGAAAGAAAGCAGTATGTTTAAGAAAATCCAAACCACAAAACCAAAGTGAAAAGATAAAGCCCTCAGTGCACATCAGTCATCTAAAATTCTATTCAATGAAAGTACCTATATCTCCCTACTTCCTCAGCCAAGAAATAAATGTTACATAAACTTGAAATATTCAGGTGTGTCTGAGAATAAGCTCTGTAGGATTTGCATATAGTTTTACAGTGTCACAGATGAACCATACTGATTTTTAAGTATATTGCTACTGTACAGAAATAGTTTTGTAGGCAAAGACAAAAAAATATGAACTGTACTTTTTCACAAAATACAGTAAGACAATTTATTGAACTACTCACACTGGGGAAAAAAGAAAAAAGAAAAAGCATTCAAGAGAGAATGGAATTTGAGAGATGACTTCATACGAGTATTAATAGGTGACATGATGGATATTGGCAAGATATAATTATCAGTCTTGATAATAAAGTTTGACATACTGATAAAACCCGCTGATTCATATTTCAATTCAAAACTAATGGATCTGATAAAGCATCTGATAATGTCTGTATGGAGTGGAATGAATATGAGGATGATAGGATTCATCCTGATGTATTCAACGTATTTGAAATTTCATTATCAGAGATACTAAAATAGCTTATATACAATCAAGACAGATTCTAATTTTGCTCAGAGTATTCCTGGACATAGATCATCTAAACAAAATTATCAGTTTCTTATATCCCATCAATGCGTATACACTTTTTTTTTCAACAATTTTTTTTCAAGCTTTAAAATGCATCACATTATTCCAATGATAATTTGAAATCTTTCTTGAACATTTTAGTTTTGTTTTTTGAGTTTTACATCACCCCTTTCCAGTTTCATAGAATCTTCTGTCACCCATCACAGGATGAATATTGGAGGGATAATGCAGTTGCCATGGTTCTTGTGCAAAGTAAGCAGCTTGCCCTTGCTCCACTGTTCGGGTAAATGGTAGAGGTTTCTGCATCTCTCCACTACAACAAAATTATACTAACATCCCACTGTACTATATACAAAAATACAAAAGTAAATGCATTTTTACTGTTAGTAACATCCAACTAACACTGGATATGGCTGTCTCAGCAACACGTTTGAAGTCAAAGTGTGCAAGACAAGCGGCAACTGAAGTTATAAAAGTAGAAAAGGTGATGGCACAGGAAAGGTTTGAAGAAACAGCTTGACATGCATTTTGGAAAAAGCATTTCAAGCACAGGGAGAATCTGTGCTCTTCACAAATAGAGGAAACCATTATTCTTCTTCAAAGACTTAGATGTAATTTCAGGAAAAAAAAGTGGATTCAGAGAATAAGAGCATAGATATCAGGAGCGGGTTGTATAGCTTCAAAGGTTAGGTATAAGATCAGAAATAAAAGCAAAAAGTGAATTCATGGGCAGAATTTCAAACTAGAAAAAGCATTTTCCAACTCAAATCTTCATTGCAGGTGAGAGACTAAAAGTACAAATGTACTTTCAACCTATAAACTGCATCATTTTAATTCCAAAGACATTTAAGCTACTTTAAAAAAAAGAGGTAGTCTAAGAATCTTAATGTGAATTTCAGCAACACAAAATATGTTTCCTCAGCAAAACATGTATAGTTGTTTCTTGCCTTAGTTTTCAGCCTAGTTCTCATCACCTGTATAAACAATACAATTACATAGACAATATAATTGCTTAAATTAATTTGAGTTCTGTAATCACATCTATCTACATAGTATTATTCTTTTTGCTAAATACAAAAGAAATAGCATATTCTATGAAAAAAAATGTAGCCGAGTTTGTCAGAAATGTGTTTTCCTGCATAATTTCAATTGTCAGTAGCACTATGACACCAATTATGTATTACTTAGAACATTATTTTTAGAATAGTCTTTCATGTTGACATGTAGTTTTATTTTTCAAGATGACATACCTAAGAGTATGTTGCCAGGTACATCATTAACACATTAGTCTCACAAGCTTTTGTGTTGATCCTTCATGGTTTAAAATGCAACACATATGTTCTTCTTCTGGAATCACATAGAGTATTTCTGTAAAATTAGTTTTAGCATTCTCTCAGACTCAAGGTAATCTACAAAGCGGATTTTTCTGAACCTGGTTGTATTTCGTAACAGGCAACAAAAATAGATTACTTTCAACCACTTTACAATTTTCTTCAGCAAGTTAGGAAAATTATCATTTTTAGTGGTACAACTGCTCTCTTACAAGCCTCCTTGATGAAAGAGAATTTAATAAGAACAGCTACACTCCTGTATGTTGAAAATGTTACGCTCCTGTGTGTGTTCTTTTAGAGATGATGGGAAGACTTAATTTATTTGCCAAATACTTCTGTTAGAAGCCCTGTGGGAGGTACAGGTTTTTCATTTTACTATGCATAATTTCTCACAGTGTAACATGAAGAATAAAATAAACTGTTGGGCCTAAACTGGAATCAAATTCATTTTCTTAAAATCGTGAATATGGTATTAGAGTTTAAAACACTCTTCTTTCCTTCATTCTGCATTTCTACCTTCTCCCAGGGTAGGCACTTACAGGACTGTGTCTGAGAGACTGATCAGAAGGTTGATGCAGCCAAGAAAATGTCTTTGTTGTTGTTTAAGGTTAATTTTCAGACTAATCAGATGATTGACCATGTGATCCCATGGATACAAGCTTCCATTTTAAAATCAACAACAAAACAACAGCATAGAAGTATGAGTCTGGGAGGTCACATGGGAAAATTAGATCAGTGCTTTAAGATGCTTTCTTTTTTAGGCTGCACTTAGAAGACAGTCAGATCCAGAATTGCCTCAAAGTTGATCTCTGCAGTCATGCTCAATGCAGTCAAAAATCAATATATTAGAATAGGTAAGGATACCTAATAGGAGTAAAGGAAGGAACAGAAAGACAGCTGAAAGGAGCGGTGTATACAGATTTTGAGAAACCTGGGTTGACAGCAGCCTCAAAAGGGATGCTGAGGACCTGAGGACAAATGAGGTGGGTAAGTGATGTAGAAAGGAAAGAAAAAGAACTGACGAAGTGCAGAGAGGACTCCAGAACAACAGGGCTTAAGGGAGATCAAGCTGATTGCCCTGGAAACTGTAATTGTGATGGGGGGTGTGGGAAGTTTTGGAGGGACTCCTCTTTCCCGACCCAGCACCTCCTTTTGTTCCATCACACTTAGTCTATTCCCTCCCAGTACTCAGCAACCTCCACAATTTCAGCTTCCCACTCCCTTCTCGGCCACACTCAGTGTGCCCCTAATGTCAGGTTGCTGCTTCAGGCATGTCTGCCAACTGGAAAGGGGCAGAGCCTGGCTAGAAAATTGGACTGAATCACCTGGTGGGAAAGACAATCCAATCCTGTCACTGGAGCTGGACTTGGAGGCAGAAAACACCGACTGCCTTTCTCAAAGAACGCAGAGATCTGTGTAAGCAAATGGCCAGTCCCTGGACTAGACAGTTCTTCCTTCTCTCCCTAGGCAGCTGTTTTTTCCGTAACGAGTAATGGCTTAATAAGTTTTCATCTGCCCTTATGCATGGTAAAAATAAAACTCCATCAAATATGATACCTATTCCCCGCAAACTCAGAGTGTTTGCCGTATTTTAACTTAACTTGTATTTGGACGCTGGGATACAGCAGATGTTTTGTATTCTTTTTTTTTTTTTTTTTTTTTTTGTTCTTAAAGGTTCATAATCTACCATTGCAAACCAGTATTGCAGTAAGGTCTCATTCTTGCTCATTAGTTCTTCTCCAAAGATCCTAATAAAATATACACCGGAACTGTATTTAGAACCACAGGAAAGACCTACAAGCCAAATGGATTTGTAATAACATCAGTAGGTTGTTGTGATGTATCTATACAATTTGAAATGATTTTAAGGTTATCTAATGATAAACATAATATTTGCTTGTGATAAATACTAATAAAACTTATTACTACTGGATTGTTTAAATAAAGATTGCTTGTGATTTTGTTTATCAAAGCAATAAGCTGCCAGGAGCTTTAGAGAACATATTCAACTAGTAACTAGCATGAGACGCTGTTCATAAAACTGTAAAAGGATTAACATGGTGTTAACTATACAATAATAATGGCCAGGTGACAGATTCCACTTACAACCACGTTTTGATCATCTCCCTGAGTCTTTTCCTTTTACTGCATCTCACATTCCTAGCGTTTTTCACAACTCTCAAAAAGAGGTATTTGTTTTACTTCTGTTAGAAGGGCCACATTTCAAGTTCACTATTCTCAAGTATGCCATCTTCACACTACAGTAGGACAGGAGTGGTTCTACAGTATAGCAAATATGATTTTTTTAATCTTCCAGTTTCCCATCAATTAAGAGATTGGTCTCTCTGCTGAGTTGTGGGCCCAGTGGTTCTGCTTTTCCACACAGAAAGATAAAGAGTGTAATTCATGTCCACTGTGTCCACTAAGACTTTCTCATGATCAAATTACTGGAAATAAAGTGAGCTGTCCCTTCACAAGTTAGCAGGGACCTCAACACTGTTCCCTCTCATTCTCTGATGCAGAACTTCCTCTCTCCCTCTCTTCTTACAAGTAATTTGGCATTTATCCTTACTATGACTTGATCATAGGACTTGAAATCATCCAGCCACAGGACCTCATGAGATGTCTGGAAAATCAGATTATCCATTTTAACACATTTGTAAGAACTTAGTAAAAGAGACAAAGACTTACAAAATAGTTATTGGCTAAAACAAAATACAAATGTTGCTCTTAATATATTGCTGCATCTATACTTCTTAGTCTGAGGTTTAAAATGTCTTTAAGCTTCACATTTAATATTTCACATTAGCCAGTTTGGAAACACCTGTGGAAAAACATTCCTTCGTCAAATGTACAGGTTGTCTTTGTTTTGCTCTTAAGCCAGACTGTCAGTCATGTATTGGTTCTTCTACAACTCACTATATTAATCATGAAATAATTACAGTAAAAAACTGAACCACATCTTCAGTATTTAAAAGCCATGGTGATTCCAATGAAAGTGTGGTGATTTATGCCAGATAAAGACAAAGCATTTCACACATCACATACCAAAACATAAAGAAGTCGAAGAGTTGGAAAAACAGTTTTGATGAACACACACTTGGTGATGTCTTGGTGAATCTGGGCCTTTTTTGTGCCACCTATTCTGCTACCACAATACACTACTCAGCTCTCATATATGTATGGGTAAAACAGAGGCATCAACACACCAGTTGTCTCAGCCATGAACTATAAGGATGTTAAATGAAATTTACAATTCCTAAATACATGAACACCTTCTTTAGCTACATAAGCATAGCTATGTACTAGCTAAGGTTCAGGAACAAAGCTTTTGATAACGGAACAACAAACCCTGAAGGACAAACAAAGTAGACAATTGCAAAAGACAAATCTGAAATCACTCCTGTAAAATATACTCTAAAAGCATATTAAATATGAGTATAAATATGCACATCTGTGTTCTTGCTTCCCCTTATATCCTTCTCTTATCTTCCATAACTGGTTCCACAAAGGAAGGGTATGAATACATTTTTTTATCTACCAAAGGTGTAAAAATGTGCACCAGGCCTGCATGGCAGGCTGGTTCATCTTTGAAACAGTCTCTTTTACATGTTTCTGTTGCTGCTACTAGTGGAGGACTTGCCTGTACTGGAATACTGTCTGTAATAACAGCTACAATCTTCTTTTATATCTGCCCTTAGCAATTTCCACCAATAAAACTGAAGTTTAAGAGAATATCAGTTATGTTCCATTTGTTATTAAACATTCAAAATCATAAGATTATTTATGACCACCTAAAAGCTGTAGGAATGAGAAGAATCTTTGGACAGAGTGACTTGAACTAAAAAAAAAAAATAAATCTAAAGCTTATGTTTTACCTGTGTCTGCAAAACAAAATATTGAGCTTTTCTGTGGTTATGTCATTCTAGATACAGAACTGAGAAGGAAAAGACATTCTATTAAGATCCTTTAACTAAGTATTGTATTACTGTTTACACAGAAAATAATTGTGGGAACATATACCTAAAGGAATTATGCAGTTCTGCAGAATTTTGATCAAGAAAATTTGTGTAGATGAAATACATTATCTCAACTTTGTCCAGATAAAACTCAAAGATATTTCTCTAGTATCCATAAAAGCACTATCTGAGTGAAACTCCGAAAGTACATAATTTGATACTTATTTTCTTACATGCTCTTTGCCGGCTACATTATCTGAGCCAGAGATACACGTATCTTCAAAAACACAGATGCTTTCAAATGGCTGTTGCTTTTTAAGTACAAAGAACTTGGCTGTTGTAGGCTGTATGCATCTTCAACTCACCTCAGTCCTGATGAGGCATTTGTAGCATCTTGATTGAGTAGTCCTTTCCCACAGTAATGAGACTCTCTGAGAAAGGAGATGGTACTCAAGAAAACACTTTTTCATAAAAATAGGGAAAATCCTAACTGTTGAGCTAGAAAAATTTCTAACTTGGTTGAGAGCTGAGTTTTATCTCAAGAGTATGAAGGAAAACATACTGACAGAAGCAGAAAGTCAAGGAGGAGAAAAGCAGAAACTTCCCTTTATGTTCTCTTCCACGGACAAAAGAATTCCTAAGTGACCAAGCTTGATCTTTCCTTAGGTTATCCAAACATCTGCTCTTGCTGCAATAAAATAACAACTTGAGTATCATGCCTTTGTTCTGCAGGTTTCTATTTCCATTCATTCTATAAGAGGGGGGAAAAAAAAAAAGTTATATTTTTCTGATTTTACTTGGTACTGGAGGGCTTGCATCCATTTTCCTAGGGAGAAACAGCACCTGCCTGCATTTTCTGTTTTTCTTCCAGCAGCATAAGCTGTGCTTATGCTGGAAAACCAGCAAGATTCTTATGCTGTAAAAGTAGAGTAACAATATTAGCTTTTATTTTGCAACTAAAGAGGAAAATCTGCAGTTTTGAAGTGAGTGGCTATGATTTGACAAAACTATATTTTCTAGGATAAGACAGAAAAACCATGATAAAAATGTGTCTGTAACTTATCAGTCCTGGCAGTAGTTCTGCAACATTCATACAATAATAGCAACATTTAAACACTGAATATGACCTCTATTTCTCCCAAATTAGGACTTCCCTGATTCAAGTACAAATTTATTTCTTCAATTATAGCCATTTCCAAATTAGTTCATAGTATCCATTTTACTATCCTCAAATATATAAACATTTTGATTTCAAGTTACACTATAATGCCTAGACAGTGAAGTTAACCTGTGTGATCACTGCTGTTTTTAACTCTTTCCTATACTCAGTATAAGAAAGGGAATAGACATCTGTACTTCTGAATTCCTTATGAAACACTGCTTTATGAATATTTATTCAGTCTCATTTAAAATATACAGATTTTAAAAATATGCGTTTAGTGCAACAAATCTTTAGAATTACTGGATCCATGCTGAAATATGCATCTATTAAATTTTTCCTGCTCCCAAATAATTACAATCCATGCCATAAAAATGTGATGCACAATCTAAGGTTCAATTTGTGTACTATTTGATGTTCTGTATCAGAATTCTGTGAAGCCTTTTCTTAATATTTATGATGACTGAAATTTGTTCCATGCAACCAGCATATTTTCATGCAAATATTACTATTATAAAGTATATATTTATATGGCTAATTTTAAAGAAAAAACCACAGAAACTTAAGCATGTTTGTTATAGCAAATATACAATGTAAATTCCACCAATAGCATTAGTGTAACTGATAAGAAAGTCCAATAATCTATCTTTTGACACACTTAAGTTACATGAAGAAAATAAATAATTGTCCCTTTCCACATTCTTCCTTACTGAACGTCCAGTATTTAACTAATACAGTAAGGATTCTAAGTTCACCTTCAGAAATGGTGTAAACCCATATGAATTCTATGTATTTTAGTGGATTCATTCAAAATTTGCCATTATTTATTGTGAAAGTAAAACCCAAACAATTATTTCTGTAGCTGTGCTAGTACACTCAGAAAGAATGCCAAAGCCCAGGCTGACATTCACACTAAAGCTACTCTTTTAATACCTGTTTTGATATC
Source organism: Patagioenas fasciata (assembly GCF_037038585.1). NCBI lineage: Eukaryota > Metazoa > Chordata > Aves > Columbiformes > Columbidae > Patagioenas > Patagioenas fasciata. Next base: position 36,807,985 of record NC_092523.1, read on the forward strand.
TACAAGAAAAACAAATAGTACGATCTGAAACCCTCCTCTATCTAAACAAGTAGCCCAAGTGCAGCACTTGCTGAGCCCCCATTAGCTGAGGTTTCTGCTTCTTTGAAGTATACCCCACTTACTCTCTTTTAACGACCAATGAAAATATGGATAAGTCCAGAGAAGAACAAGGAGAACAAATACAGTAGGAAACACCTAGATATGCTGGAGAATTAATTTCAGTTACAGGGAGAGGTATATTTCACTGGTAGAAATAGGATGTGGGTAGGAAAAAAAATCATCAAACTGAGCTCTGAGTACTTTCGTTTGAATTCAGAGTCTCCTCAGTGTTGTGGATATGCATACTCTACTGTAGAGCCTACTTCTGTGAAAAAAACTTAACGCAGAATGATGTATAACAAGTAATTAATAAAAATACTATCTTAAATACTGTGACATTTACTTGGTTTAGATCAGGGACCATTACTGATGTATGAGCATCTCCACAGAAATGCACTAACGGAAACCTAAGCTGACAGTAAATCTGTTTAGCTGAGCACAACTGCATATAAAATCTGTTAGTGTTGGATGCAAAGTGCCTGCATTAATCTGTTCTTAGAATATAGGAGAAGTACCTCCTTAGCCTCAAGGTTTTACTAGTGTGGCTGTATTCAGACCTGAGTTAGTAATGCTGGTGATATTGTAGCAACACATGCAGACAAGTTAACTAATATTTCTCCTAGCTCTGAGTAATTTCTCTATTCTTCATTTTCTAAGTTTAATCAGGAAATAACAGCATTGATAGTTTAGACTCAGAAATTCTACTGGAGCATTAGGTTTCATAACTGCACATAGAAATAAGCGAATCCTGATTGATGTGGCAACTCAGTTTTTCTTAATAGAATAACTGAATTGTTTTGGTTGGAAAGTGTGACCTCTACATATCTTTTAAATACCTCTAGGGATGGTGACTCAACCACATCTCTGGGCAGCCTCTTCCAATGCCTTAAAACCCTTTTGGTGAAGAAGTTTTTCCTAATATCCAATATAAACCTCCCTTGGTGCATCTTGAGGCCATTTCTTTTTGTCCTGTCACATGTTACTTCAGAAAAGAAAGAGACACCCATCTTGCTACAACCTCCTTTCAAGTAGTTGTAGAGAGCAATAAGGTCTCCCCTCAGCCTCCTTTTCTCCAGGCTAAACAGCCCCAGCTCCCTCAGCTGCTCCTCTTGTGCTCCAAACCCCTCACCAGTTTCATTGCCCTTCACTGAACTGTCTCCAGTATCTCAATGTCTTTCTTATAGCGAGAGGCCCAAAACTGAACACAGGATTCAAGGTGCGGCCTCCCCAGAGCCAAGTGCAAGGGGACAATCACTTCTCCAGTCCTACTGGCCACACTATTCCTGATACAAGCCAGGATGCTGCTGGCCTTTTTGCCACCTGGGCACACTGCTGGCTCATGTTCAGCCAGATGTCGACCAACACTCCCAGGTCCTTTTCTGCCAGGCAGCTTTCCAGTCACTCTTCCCTCAGCCAAAAAAACAGTTTTTTACCCAGTGTCCTTGTTTGGTTTGGCTTTTTATTTCAATTAAGTTATTCTAGGTGGCTGTATTTTTCTGAGTTTTAGCCTGCATGTTTTTCCTTGGATGCTGTACTCGGTGCTGATAAGAAGACCAACGGAATGCTGAAGAAGCTCATGTTTAGATTTCTTACTATAGTAGATAAGAAAGACTGATAGATTTTCCCATGTTCCATCGTGAGAGGGGCGTGTTTGAGGAGGGGTGGATGGAACAGGTGACTTAAACTGACCGATTAACTATTCCATCCCATAATTATCATACCCCCTATATAAGAGGGTCATCATGAGGGTCAAGCTCTTCTTCGACCATGGCTGGCATCTAGAGAGGATCTTGTCTGCCTGTGATCTACAGGCCTCGGACCCTGCATCCCTGCAACCAGTTTCCGGTTTGCTGTGAAGTCCCACCCATGACTTCTGGGGGCCTCGCCTGCACCTGCTGGAGCCACCAGATCCGCACACCCAGCTCCGCTGCTGCTGGAGTGACGCCAACTCCACATCGAGCATTCAAGTTTGGTTTTGTATGTTTTGCATATATTTTCTATTTATTAGTAGCATTAGTAAAACCCTTTAAAAGCTTCCAACTTGAAGTCTAAGTCTCTCTTCCTTCTCTCTTATCTTCCCTATCATCTTTCCGATTTAAAGGGAGGGGGTGGCAGGAGGTAAGAGGGTAACAAAGAGCATCTGCCACGGTTTATTGCCACCTTGCCTTAAACCTTGACACCCAGCAAAGAATACGCCCATCCAAACCACTAGCAGACAGTTTCTCCAGGAGAATGTGGTGGGAAAAGGTGTCAATGGCTTCACTATATTCCAGGTAAACAACATCCACAGCTTTTCCCTCATCCATTTAAGTCGGTCACCTTGTCATAGAAGGAGATCAGGTTGGTCAAGCAGGACCTGCCTTTCATAAACCCACGATGACTGACCTAATCACCTGGTTGTCCTGTATGTACCACATGATGGCACTCAAGATCATCTGCTCCATAACCCTCCCTGGCACTGGGGTCAGGCTGACAGGCCCTTCTTGTTGATAGGTATCACATTTGCTAACCTCCAGTCAACTGGGACCTCCCCGGTTAGCCAGGACTGCTTATAAATGATGAAAAGCAGCTTGATGAGCACTTCCACCAGCTCGCTCAGCACCCTTCAGAGGATCACATCAAGCCCCATGGACTTATGCATGTCTAAGTGGTGTAGCAAGTCACTAACCATTTCTCCTTGGATTATGGGGACTTGATTCTGTTCCCTGTCTTCCGGCTCAGGGAGCTGGGTACCCTGAGAACAACTGGTCTTACTGTTAAAGACTGAGGCAAAGAAGGCATTAAATACCTCAGGGTTTTTCTCATCCTTTGTCACTATTTTTTTCCCCTGCACGCACTAGAGGATGGAGGTTCTCCTTAGCCCTCCTTTTGCTGCTAATGTATTTATAGAAACATTTTTGTTGTCTTTTATGGCAGTAGCCAGATTCAGCTCTAGTTGAGCTTTGGTTTTTCTAATATTCTCCTTGTATAACTTCATGGCATCCTTGTAGTCCTCCAGAATTGCCTGTCCCTTCTTCCAAAGATCATAAAATCCCCTTTTATTCCTGAGTTCCAGCCAAAGTTCTCTGTTCAGCCAGGCCAGTCTTCTTCCTGCTTGCTTGTTTTTTGTACACAGGGACAGCCTGTTGCTCTGCATGTAGGAGTTCCTTCTTGAAGAATGTCCAGCCTTCCTGGACTCCTTTGCCCTTCAGGACTGCCTCTCAAGGAACTCTGTCAATCAGTCACCTAAAAAGGCCAAAGTCTGCCCTTCAGAAGCCCAAGGTAGCAGTTCTGCTGACCACCCTCATTCTCTAAGCATCAACAACTCTCTCATTTCATCGTCACTATGCCCATGGTTGCCTCCAGACATCACACCACCCACAAGTCCTTCTCTGTTTGCAAACAACAGGTCCAGTAGGGCACCTTCCCTAGTTAGCTCACTGATCAGCTGTGTCAGGAAGCTGTCTTCCACACACTCCAGAAACCTTCAAGATGGTTTGTTTTCTGCTGTATTGTATTTCCAGGAGACATCTGGTAAGTTGAAGTCCCCCATAAGAACAAGGGCTAGTGATTGTGAGACTTTTCCCAGCTGCTTACAGAGTATTTTGCCTGCTTCTTCAGCCTGTTTGGGTGGTCTGTAACATACTTCCACCAGGATAGCTGCTTTGTTGGCCTTGTCCTTGATTCTTACCCATAAACACTCCATCCTATCATCACCATCATTAAGCTCTAGACAATCAAAACACTCTCTAACATACAAGGCTACCAGAATGCCTCTCCATCCTTGCCTATCCCTTCTGAAGAGTTCATAGACAACCATTGCAGCACTCCAGCTGTGCGAGTCATCCCACCACGTTTATTGGTGATAGCCAACATGGCCTCCCTAAGGACGAATCATGTCTGAAAAATATGGTGGCCTTCTCTGATGGAGTTACAGTGTTGGTGGATAAGGGAAAAGCAATTGACATTATCCACCTGGACTTGTGTAAAACATTTGGCATTGTCCCGCACAGTACCCTTGTGTCTACATGGAAGAGACAGGGATTTGACAGATGGGCTAGTCAGAGGATAATTGCCTGGATGGTCGCACTGGAAGAGTTGCAGCCAACAGCTCGATGTCCAAGTGGAGACCAGTGACAAGTGGCGTTCCTAAGGGGTCAGTATTGGGACCAGAACTGGTTAACGTCTTTGTTGGTGACATGAACAATGGCATTAAGTGCACCCACAGCAAGTCTGCTGACAACACCAAGCTGCATGGTGTGGTTGACATGCTGGAGTTTAATATGTACATAATAATTGGATTAGCTGACCTTAAAATAAACAGACACAAGATTAACATCATATTGGATTTCATATATGATTAATATTTCTGAGACACCTACAAATAAATCAACAAAACATTGCAATTTTATCTTTTTGATGGTGTTAAAATATTTTTCCTTCTATAGAAGAAACATAAAAGCCCATCTGAATCTATGAATAACCTTCTGGATTGAATAAAATGTATTCAATATTTGTTACCATTCATAATATTGAGGTTGATGGCAACTTTTTCTATCAAACAAATAGTAACTTCATACAAAACAACTATGTATGCTATAGTTTCCTTTTGACAGGTACTCATAAATGGTTTAAGTCCATTTAAACATCCATACATACATGGTTTACAGAGGAGTACATATTTTAATTTTTCAGACTGGGAAACTGAGGTAGAGAGTGACTAAGATTAGTTCTTGCTAAAACTTATGAAATCCCTTTCATATTCATTAAAAATTGCTTCCCATCTTCATATATTGTGCCATTGACAGAACCAAAACCAGAGTTCAGCTGTTTATTCTTATCTGAACTTTCTTCATTCTACAGGTTTGTAATTCCCTAGTGACAGTGTTGGTCTTTTCTTCCTTTTCAGTAAGAAAATAATGTCATCCTCTTCATGTCATAATTCAAAAATCCAGAAGGATTTTTGTAAATACTCACTGCCACTCAACTGATAAAATCCCGTTGAAATTTCAGGCAGCCTACCAAATCAGACCTATACTACAGAACTCTGCAAACTGGCTAGATAACATTTTCTGAGCATCCTCAACAGGTATGAGACTGAAATCTCTAAGGAATCCTCTACTATATTTCTGTATCCCTTCCACTTATATTCACTGAGGATTTTCAGATCCAAACTGCAGCCATTGCAGAGGCATGTGGATCATGGACAGACGACAAATGGTTATTTGTTCTTACTCCTGACTATTTAGAGATTTCATTCTCACTCTTGATATTTACAATAAAGTACAGCAAATTACTTATTTCTGCTCTGACAGAAGCTTATGGTAACACTCAACATTGTAAAGAATCTTAGTATTGGCACTGACACAAAGTTAATCCACAGGATAAAACTCTATAACCATCACCTGCTGTTTATTTAAATCTGATCTGACAATCTGGACTCTTACAGTTGACAAAACACTTCACCTTAGCAAGTCTCTAATGCCTTGGCAATAAAAATATGGTAGCATTACACACTTTTAACACATCACAAATATATTATATAGTCAGATAAAGTCTTTAAAGTATCTTGAGATTTAATCTTGAGATTCATAGTTCTCAAACTATTTCCTAAGAGATTACACTTGTTCAGTGAAGATTCTATATATTTCGGTAATAAACAGTGCAGACTTTTGTTTAGTATGTGCTATCACATACTGAAGAAAAATGGTCCCTAATTTGCTTTTGTTACTTAGAATGAATGTTAAAGAGGACTGTATGATGGTGTATGTCTCTGTGCAAATACAAAATTTCCATTGAAAGATGCAGGACAAGTGCTTCATTGTAATTCACTATATGTGTTTCTGTGGTCTTTATGTATTTAAATTATGTTCCCAACAGCCTTTTTTTTTTTCTCCTGAATGCCTGACTGCAATAAGGAGAGAGTAATCTGTGATGGAATTATGAAACATCTCTTCATTTCCCCCTCCATATAGAGATCATGCATATGTCAATCTAAAATTCAAGAACAGACTGCGAGGCAGAAAATAATGACAACATGAACCTTCTCAGTCTATAAAGTACTGGTATAACTTGCTTAACACCAGCTATAATAATGCCTTGTAAATACACAGACTGTGTTCAATTAAATTAAAGTCTTATCTAAAATCAAATTACTTTAATAATAGTAATACTTTATGAAACTTAGTATAAATTTCTTTATAAATATATTATTTTGGTCATGCCAAACTTTAAAGAGGAACATAACCAAGAGTTCAACTGGTTCTAAAACCACTCTAATTAGAAACTAGATCTATATCAAGAGTAGAGGATATATATTAGACTGTAAATGTTTTGGAACCAAATCAATTAATAAGGCTCATCAAAAAACACCGACATTGTCTGAAAGCTGACTCTTATTCAAAACATGAAGAAAAGAAGGCCTCAAATGGCTCAATTAACAGACTTTTCCAGACACTATTTTTTTAGTTTAAACAATTCATTGTTGGAGCTAAGAAGCTGCTTCCAAAATGAGTACATCATGATGACGAGTGACTGGGTCTGATTAGAAAGAATTAATATAATATTAAAAATATATATATATATATATTTCGGATATATACAATTCACTTCAGGTTTCTGACTTGTGCATAATGTTATTCTGACTTTCCCACAAGACTAGTAAGTTTTGAAAATCCTAGATACTATATTAAAAAAAAAAAAGGATATTAATGTGGCAAGGGATTAAGTGAAGTTTTCAAACAGGGACAGATACTTTATGTGTCTTGAACGGGAAACAGAGAAGTGACACAGTGGTATTTACTAGTTTACTTAATTTACAAGTTACTGACAATTAAAAAAAAAAAACAACAAACAAACCACAAAACAACAACAACAAAATAACCACAGAAAAAAATATAGTCATAGGAAAAAAAAATGGCAGTCTTATTTCTTTATTTGGATTTTTTTTTTCAGTCACACAGAATCACTTTCAGTGTTTGAAATGGAAAGAAAACTAAATATCTTCCAAACAGATTGAAAGTTTCTGGAAATGGTATCTTGGATTTGGTTTATAGAGTCTCACAGCCAGAAATCTAATATCAAAACTGGGTAGAGAACAAAATACAAGTTTAAGAGAAGATCTGTAGGGAATAAGTGATAAAATCAGCAGGGAATCACTAGTGCTCCAAACAATAGTCTAAGCAGCCGGTTAGTGATCACCAAAATACAAGCAAAGTGATAAAAAAGCAGCGGGGGAGACAGGAAACAGCAGTGGGAAACAATGTGAGTTGCCAGGGGGTCCATTGAGAAGTTAATTGAAGCAACAAGCTGAGAAACATGTAAGGCAGATCGCATCAACATGGAAGGGAAAACAAGCAGTCACTTGAAACAACCAAGGAAAAACGTGATGTCACTAAAAAACCCACCAAAACGACAACAACAACAACAACACACCAAACCAAGACAACAACAGCAAAAACACACCAAACCAAGACAATAACAGGAGTTGCCAGACATGAGAGTCTATTGCAAATGACAAAGGGTCAGTACCTTGAAACCAGGTAAAGCAACAGTTTAAAACACTCCCCAGTAGACTTCATTTGAGACTTATCACTTTTCCTGTGTAGGGTTAATATGTTGGATCCAAGCACTACAGAAATATCTTTTTTAGCATATATTGCTTCAGTTCTTATTTTGTACTTTGGTACTGTGGTTCTCTGTAAGACATTTTCAGAAGTCTTAGAAACAGGAATGAAGTTATTCCTGTATTTGCTAGCATGAGGGGCAACAGTATGGCACAGAGAGACCTTTACTCTTCTGTAAAGGGGAAGGAAGAAGGGACCTGGCTCTGCTTTGCTGGGGGAACAGGCAGCCTGCAGTATAAGTAACAACTAAGATCCATAAAGAAGTACTAATGATAGTGTTGTACTCTGCATCCATTGCCATATTTTTTCCTGGCATGTAATTTGAGCTGTGTCTAATTGAAGTAATGATTTTACTACTGTTTTACCATTGTATTTCAAGGGATGGTAATTGTCTCAAAGTTCTTTACATAAAACCTGAACATGAAAACACAAATAAGCCTTCTTTCAAGGTAAAAATTTGTAGGATATCAAACGCCTGTTGTCTTCTGGACAAGTCCATATATATAGCATTTTTTTTTCTTTAGATCTTCCATATTTTTGAATCTCAAGTACAGAAATAGGTTGCATCATTATTATATTTCTATCAAGTTTCAGTTGAGATATATCCAGCTGTGCTTTTTACTAGAATTTGATCGTTTTAGAAGCTCACAGTAAATTGGACCTAAACTTTCAGTAAAGTGTACATCTGTAGGCAGAATCTCATTTTATTTCAACAGAATAAAAATAAAAAAAAAACAACAAACACAAACAACCAACCAAACAAATAAATCACAAGAGCTCCAGAAGTCTTATAGTGCTTCTTCTACCAGAATCATGATGTACTCAGCTGAAAATGTTCATTAAATGAAGCCATTCAAAGAATCAGCAGTCCTCTGATGGCAGCAATTCTTTATCTATTAGCAAAATGATATGGCTACATGCTTTACAGCTCATGTTTCAGCACTTTCCCAATAGCGTTTAGTTTGAACACAGATAATACGCTTTAAGGACCTGAGGAAATGAGAAAATATGGAATTTTTAGTGTAAATGGAGCAAGAATTCTCAGGTATGTATACAACCGAAGATGGGAACATGACATCTGAAATCTCTAAATGAGGAAGAATTTACTTAGGCAAGGACCGCCAGGTATCTCAGTCTAGAAATGCTTGTATATGCACTTTCCTTCTGAGGATTTTACATTACCACCCACGTTATTTTGGCTTGTATTAAAACGTTGTGTGAATTAACGCTTTATTCAGTAATGAAGTTTATACAGTAACTATGTGATCATAGCAGGATCTTAAAACAACTTCCCTGGGAGGCTTCTATTAGTGTTCACGGTCAATTATTTTAATCCTGACATCTAAATTATGCGCTATCTGTAGCTACACAATTACGCTTCATCAGCATAAGACAACTCATACCGACCAGCAGATATATTTGTAAAGATACACGAGAAGAGAAACTGCCAGAAAGTCTTGCAGAAAAGGAAAGAAAAAAGAAAGGATAAGGAAAATCAAGGTTTTTAAAGTTCAGATAGAATTTGTAGTCATAATTTGACAGAAAGAACAAATGTTTGTGTGCATTTTCATGCATGCAATATTGGTATTTTTTCTCTGTTCCAAATAACAAACCAAAAAGAAAGAATTCTTATTACAGAGAAGCATATAGGGTATATAGTTTGGACACCGGACTTTCAGACTCTAACCAAGTCCCCACTGTGAATTTGGCACTGGTAGCAGTGTCATACGAGGTTTTTCAGGCTGTGTGAAAGCTTACTGTAGAGCTCTGGGTTCAGAAAGTCATTTTCCACTTTCAGTAGAAAAGTTCACAGCATGCAACATCTTATATCTGGAAGATAGTAAAGCTATCAGCCATTGATATGATAAAATAAATTGATAAACTAGATCATGTTTAATTCAAATTACTTTGTCATATATAATATCCACCAAAAAAAACCACAACAAACCTTGTTTTTATTTGTGTGTCACTTCAACATATTATGCACTGCAAACACATATTTCTGAAAGGAATTTACATAACAAAAGCTAAGCACCATTGAAGAATATCAGCCCTTGGGGTAGGACGAGGGGTGGTGCAGCACCTGGAGAAAGTATGAGGGTGCAAGCCCATGGCCATAATACAAAAACACTCCAGAAGCCATCGTAACAATTTGTATATGTGCATATGTGATAAAAGTTCCAATGCCTCTTGGAATTGTTTAGTTTACTAACAAAGATGTAATCACACATACGATATTTCAAAGACGAAGTTGTCGTCACTATGAGGAGCCCTGGTATCAGCTCAGCAACAGCCTCCCTGTTGTCAGAATTTACAGTTACATACAGGCACGTTCTTGCTGCTCATACCTTATGGTCATAATCTGATTTGGTAACACTGTACACCCAGCCTGTCTTCACAAAATTATACACAATATGTAATATTACTACAGAGACTGTAAGACAATGAAGAATCAGACTCTAAATCCATAATCAGGAAATATCTAAAGGTACCTTTTTTAGAGAATGCAGTAAATCCTTTAGGCAAATGGGGAGTTATGTAGAATATAAAATACAAGGAATTAATTTCAAGGTAATGAATCCGGCAAAAGGACAAAAATGTGTTATTTTGAATGATTGTTACTTGATGAGTCTGTAATAAAATCTCTAGTTCCATCCTATTAGACTAAGCAGGAAGGTCAAATATGTGACAGAAATCAGACTGACATGATGCAGTTAGCAAAGGGATCAGTAGTACCAATTCTGCCTTTAATTTTGTGAACTTCTGATTATATGTAAGCTGTGCAAAAAGCAGAAGATGTTGCAACAGATAAAAATGAGAAAAAAAAATCTTTATATCTATACACAATAAGTTGGAATAAACTTATAATACGCTGTATTTGAGAGCTGATGCAATAAATTACTATGGAACACTGTCAAAGGGTTTTTAATTATTGAAGGCTGATTCTGTTGGACATCTAGTTAGCAGAATGAGACAAAGACTTCAGGGAAATGGACAAGAAGAGGCTCCGCTTCAGAAACGCATAGACTTGTATTCCTTTTCCATATATGTAAGCAAATGGTAGAGTTTTGAATTAAATAGAAGAACAAAATCAGGTGATGATGAATTTAAAGGCTGTATATAATCATACACAGAAAAGGCAAATCAAAGCTATCAGTGACAACAGGTCAAAAGGATAGGCATTGTAAGGCAGGATAGCACAGTCAGAGCTAATTCTTCCCAAGCTAACAATTTGTTTCATTCATATTCACCCCTTTTTTCACCATATTCACCTTTTTTTCTGCAACAGTAACCATTCAAGATGGGATTGGTGCCTAGCGTAACTTGACCCTGGGCTGAAGCAAATGAGACTTAAGATTCCTGGGCTGTTGGGCAAATTTGTTTGCACCAACAGCCAGAACTATGCCCCATAACCTTCAGCTTGCCTTCATAATGATGAGGAGCCAAACCAACTGTTTGCGAAAGTCATTGTTAAGTCTCAGAGAGGATACTCCATCCAAAATCCAGCCCAATCAGTTGTCTAAGAAAACTGACAGGCACAATGCTAAAACAAAGTAAAATCAACCAAATGGGAAAATTCACCCTGAAACAAAAAGCAACAGTGGTAAATGAGGGATGAGAAAAAACAAAACATTATAGTACAGGAGCAAGAATGTACTTTAACTGAAAAGTGCCCTAACCTCCTCATGGACTTCTTGAAACAGATGTGCTGTCTTTGTACATTGAGCATGAATTAACTGGATGACAACTGCATAGGGGCATTGTATTTATGGAAAATGAAAGCCTAAGAGAAAATGTGTCCTATGAGTACTAGTGTTGCAGTATATTTTCAAAGACTAAAACAATTCACCTTCAAAAATCTGAGATTTCCTTGTGGTTTTATCTATTTTTTAAAATGTAAATATATTCAACACCCACATTTTTATGTTGAAGTTTTAGTAGATGTTCGTACAAAACAGAATGGGGCTACGGAAGTTTGTTTTCAAAGGCAGATTGGCAGAAATTATGAGTAGATGGAACAGCATTTGCTTTAAATAGCATATATGTATCATCAGATTTTACATGGTATGAATGCTTTAGAACTCTTGAGATAATTACTGGAACAAAGCTTTGGCTTTTTTTTTTTTTTTTTTTTTTAAATTATGATCATTCTAAAATGAACCTTCTCTGTCTTTTAAACAGCAGGCTTTCTCTAATACTGTACATGCCTTTATAATTACTTTACTTCAATGTAATACTTTAATGAAGACCAGTTTAATTAAATTAAATTTCTCCCTAGTGGTAACTCAATCAAAATGCATTCTACCCTCATTATGTTATCCGTAGGAGTCCAACATCGTAAGTGCTGTAAGAAAAACTGGTTTTAATGAGAATGGTCATAATGTATTATACTTCAGAGTTAAGTTCCAGAAACTTTAAATGTCATATAGCAAGGAACTATATATTAAGATGATAAGGTAGACATTTAAGTACTAATTGACTCTTTTTAATATTGTCCTTTGAATTATGATGTTATCTATTACTTATTTATGACAGGCATCTACTTATGTTATACTGCATGCAAGTTGCAGTGACTAAACATTCATAGATGAATATTTTTTCTCTTTCTTAATGATTAAGACAGCAATCATTAAAGTTTATTCTGAAATGGCATTCACCATCACTTCCTGCAGAACTCTTCAACAATGACACGTTAGTAACGTATTTACAAGAACTCTAACTTTAAAGAGCCTTTTTTAGAAATGTGTATAGTATTCATCCTGGTAATATTAAAGTGGTTTCTCTGTAAACCCAACATGCATAGTAGACTTTATAAACTTTCTTTTTCCAGCTGATAAAGTCTGCTTTTAGAAAATAAATGTACTTAGTAACCACAAATATAGCCTGAGGTTAAATTAGGAGGGATAAACCACTAAAGTACCAGATTAAGTCCTCATTAACCTTGTTTCTCTGCCTCCTGGCTGACACCAGAATCCTAATGCCACAACAAGAAACATATTAGTACGATCAGGAATTTTCTCTGGAGTGAACAAACTATGTCTTTTGCGTAAAACCTAGGAATGGACTAGAACATAATGCACAGTAGGGACACAGCCTATCTCACATTCGGCTTCATTGACCTTCTCCCATCAGTCACATGCTTCCCTTAATCCAAACTTCACACTGTCACTCTTGTACACCCTGCAAGGTCCATGTTTATAAACTGAAGATGGCTGCCAAGCTGCCTTCTTACTCACATGCACCTTTGAAGGTCTTAGACATGTTCAGAAAAGAGGCAATTAACACCTTAGTACAAAATTATCTACTCTTAAGGAAACACTTCCAAGAAATGTCCAGGAAAAAGGTGAGGAGCATTTTTGTGCAAAGGACCAAATCTAATTCTGACCAAAAAAAAAAAAAAAAAGCAGGTTTTGGCAAAGTTATTATTCAGGGAAGGAGGAAAAGCAAAATCATGCTTAATTCAAATAAATTAGATTTGCCTAGTTTAGATTTGCAGAGGTATATAGAGACTCAACACATTCCACTTCCTTATTTTAAGTCTTCTTGATTGTTCTTGGAAAAATTGCTGGAAAAATTACAGGTGCTGCTCACATGGGGTTGGTTCTGTATTTCACTCCCTGACAGCCTTCTCATCCTGTTCCATTTCTGCAGTGACAGAAGTCATAATTTGAGCAATGTCAGCGAAGTTTCATTTCTCTGTTCCAGACTGTAAACTGCTGTTTATATGGTTTGTGGAAGCACAAAGCTTTCTTCCTCTCTCTCTTTCTTTTTGGTTAATTTTGGTTTTGCATTTGACTTGTTCCAGTCCATTGATCTTTGCAAAATTCTTTCATTCATTTATAATACCAAACTATTTCTTTGTATCTGTTTGTTGACTTGCAACTTCTCTCTCAACTTTTTCTTCCTTAGTCCTGTGTTTTCTCAAGTTATTGCTCCTCAGATCTCATCCACTTTAAACTTAAGACTAGACAAAAACAGGTAGGAAGCTGATGGAAAAAAAAAATCTCAGATAAAACACACACAGAAGACAAACTTTTAATAGAAATGTAAAAGTATCATATGTAGCTCAGAATATGACAAGAACATCTAATCATTTCTCTCATACTGGCATATACTTTATATAAGGAGCAAGAGAATTGCACTTATTTTCTTAGGGAAAACAAGCAAATATTAATTTACAGCTCACACATAAAGTGAGATTGAAGTTAAAATTTAAAACTTTATTTCAAGTTGACAAATTACAAAAAAGTCAAAGCTAAGATTATTTTTTAAATGTGGAAGCAGTATTACATGGTATGCTTCCAGGATTGTATATAAAATTAATGGCATGTTTAAAACACTATTTTTTCCTGATTTAAACTTTAAATATATCTAAATGAGTATATCTAAATTGGGAAACTGAGTATTTATTCCAATTAGATTCAAATTATACTTTTAAGGTAAGTGGAGTGGAATGCCATTGCTGAAGTTCGCTGACTAGCTTAGTAAATGAATCTGATCTTGGAATGGATAAGATATCAACATGAAAGACAAAGCAACAAGTTTGCAGACTTAATTGCTACAAGCTTCTGCAACATAAGAAACACTTCAAACGAACATATATTTGGAGAGTAATTGGAAAGGTGAGGGTGAAGGAAATTAATTAATAATTCGAATGTAATGTTGATGCAGACATCTTGAATACTTCACAGTGATACTAATCATACATAAACTATAGTTAAATTTTGTTTAAATATGAAAGAAAAAATATAAATAAATTTTCTTGATAAACGTGGAAATAAGTAACAGTTTGGGGTCCACTTCTGACAGGTAAACTTCATGAGCAAATAGGAAGAGTACGAAGATAGTGCCAGGGCAGAATTAATATTCAGGGAGATTTTGTTACTTCTTATGATACTATTTTGTTTTATTATAAACATAGTTTTAGAAAAGCACACAGTTGGCATTTACTCTTTCTGTCCTATAAACAAGCTGCTCCAATATTTTTCCATAACCTTTCAAATCTCTTGAATCTGACAGAGCACTCCACATTAGACCTGCTAATGTAATAGTAAACCCCCTTTCCACCCAGTCTTCTCAGAAAAATTATACCTACCGCAGTAGCTGTGAACTTGATTACTAGGCATTCTTGCATGATGGAGAAAAAAGATCAGATTGCAAAATGTAAAAGAAGGTGTAGTTCAGAGTTGGCAGAAGCCATCAAAGAATTGTCAGAGTAGAGGAGTATTAACAGATATACCTTTTTCTAAATCTCAAAAATAGCTGTGAAACTTCATTGTATGCGCAAATTGAGGTGTCATTAATGACAATGTTGTACTTCAATGATTGAAGTTACCTAGTGCTATCTTCAGAACTGTGATATTTACAGGATGGATGTCTGGAAATCATACAGTCCAAACCCCCCTGCTAAAGCAGGTTTGCCTAGAGCAGGTTGCGCAGGATCACATCCAGCCGAGTTTTGAATGTATCCAGGAGATTCCACCACCTCTCTAGGCAGCCTGTTCCAGTGCTCTGGCACGCTCAAAGTAAAGAAGTTTCTCGTTATATTCAGATGGAACTTTCTGTACCTCAGTCTGTGCCCATTGTCCCTTATCCTGTTGCTGGACACCACTGAAAAGAGCCTGTTTCTCTCTTCTTGACACCCATCATTATGATATTTATAAGCATAAATAAGTTTCCCTCTCAGTCTTCTCCAGGATGAACTGACTCAGCTCTCTAAGCATCTCCTCATAAGAAGGATGCTCCAGTCCCTTAAATATCTTTGTAGTCTCCCACTGGACTCTCTCCAGTAGTTCCTTGTCTTTTTTGAACTGGGGAGTCCAGAACTGGACACAGTACTCCAGATGTGGCCTAGCCAGAGCAGAGGGGGAGGATAACCTCCCTCGACCTGCTGGTCACACTCTTCCTAATGTATCACAGTATCACAGCCTGTTCCAGTGCTCTGTCACCCTCACTGAGAAGAAGTTTTTTTCTCAAATTTAAGTGGAACTTCTTGTGTTCCAGTTTGATCCCATTACTCCTTGTCCTATCATTGTTTGCCACTGAGAAGAGCCTGGCTCCATCCTCATGGCACTCACCCTTTATAAACATTAATAAGGTCACCCCTCAGTCTCCTCTTCTCCAGACTAAAGAGACCCAGCTCCCTCAGCCTTTCTTCATAAGGGAGGTGCTCCACTCCCTTAATCATCTTTGTTGCCCTACGCTGGACCCTCTCCAGCAGTTCTCTGTCCTTCTTGAACTGAGGAGTCCAGAACTGGACACAATATTCCAGATGGGGTCTCACTAGTGCGGAGTAGAGGGGAAGGAGGACCTCTCTCGATCTACTGACCACCCCACCTTGTTATACACCGAGGATGCCGTTGGCCTTCCTGGCCACAAGGGCACAGTGCTGGCTCACGGTCATCCTGCTGTCCACCAGGACCCCCAGGTCCCTTTCCCTTACACTGCTCTCTAATATGTAATTTCCCAACCTATACTGGAACCTGGGGTTGTTCCTGGTCAGATGCAGGACTCTACACTACTCCCTCAGGATACTGCTGACCTTCTTGGCCACAAGTGCACATTGCTGGCTCATGGTTAAGTTGTTGTCCGTCAGGACTCCCAGGTCCTTCTCTGTAATGCTGTTTTCCAGCAGGTCAACCCCTAACCTGTACTGGTACATGAGGTTATTCCTCCCAAGATGCAGGATCCTACACTTGCTTTTGTTGAACTTCATTATGTTCTTCTCTGCCCAACTGTCTAACTTGTCCATGTCTCACTGAATGGCACCACAGCCTTCTGGTTTATCAGCCACTCCTCCCAGTTCTGTATCATCAGCAAACTTGCTGAGGGTACACTGTCCCTTCATCCAGGTAATTGATGAACAACTTGAACAAGACTGGACCCAGTATTGACCCCTGGGGTACACCACTAGCTATGTCCATATCTTTAGTAGAGAAAACAGAAAAGCTGAGGAGAATTCAGAACTCCTGCCAAGGTTGGCAGAAGTGTGCACTGCATAAAGAAAGCTTATGAAAGCAAAACTGCACACATGCAGTTCAGAAAATAGTTGCAGATGAAGTCATTAAATGATTTGTCATGTCAAATTTGCATTTGTTTTATTGGCATATAGTATCTGGAAATCAACAAAACGCCCTCCCTATTACTATGAGAAACCTTTACGGATGCAGTTTTGGGATGCATACTTTGACTTCTACTTACAATTACTTTTACATGTTTAACTGTTAAGTTTTCCACAGTGAAAGAACTTTGATGCCTGCTCTTCAAAACTGACATATTTTGTCAGTCCAATTCTGCTTAAAATAGCTATCTATTCAACAGAAGATATTTAAAGCTTATGGCAGCAATCATCTTCTTTGGGAACTGCTCAACCACAGAAATAATTTTCTGAAGTTCAAAGAGATCACACATATAGAGAGGAAAGTATTCTTAATTCTCCTTTTTCATTTAACATAGCTGCTGCTTGTCTAAATTCACTGCCAGAAAAGAGAAAAAATTCTTAATACCAAAAGCAGTTTACACTGTTCTCAAATGGGTTCATGGCATCAAGAGTGAAGTAATTTAGAAGTTGTTGAGGACACCCAATAGAAATTACTGTCTCCTGGTTTATTAAGGACAGATGTCATACTTCTGACATGGTTCACAAAACAAAATACTTTCTTTACTGCTAAAATGAAAAAAAATTATTTTGGTCTGTAAAATTATTATGACTCATGCTTATAACAATACGTTGATCATTAAAGCAAAAGAAAACAAAACCAGAAAGAAATATTGTAATTCTCATAAGTTTAATGTGTCCAGAGTGTGTTCGTTTGCAGTACTGGTGTTGTTTGTTGCTCTTTTCTCAAGGTACTGTGAAGTTACTATAAATTCTGTGACAAAGAAATTACTTTTCACATAGCTTCTCACCAAAAATGTAGCAGTTACTTTTAGTGATATGAAAATGGTAAATTGTAATCAAGCCAGAAATTATGTCACAATGTTAGTCATATTAACATGAAAAAAAGAGGAGGAACAGAAAATTCTACTGACAAAAGTCAAAATATCACAGGATCTGTACATTTGATGAGTCTGACAAACAAGAACAATATTTTATGCACCTTTTTACATACCTCCAAGTCTAATCTATTAGGACAAATAAATTTTAACAAACATTATGAAGTTCAAAGTAATTTTGGTACAGCTCTAAAGGTTAAATATATTCAGATGGATTTGGATGATCTTTAATTCTAACGAGAATAGAAGTGACCAGTTTTGCTCTTTTAGAAATTGTTCTCTTCGCGGCAGTCTGACATCTGGTTGCTTTAGTGACAATATAGCCTAAGGACTATACCTCAAGTGACAGATAAAGTTAAGAGCAAAAGTCTGTAACCTCTTATTCATAGCACTCTCCAGTTTTATAATGTCAAACTTTTCCTTTTAAGTTTAGTAGAATAGATGTATTTGCAGTTTACGCCAGTGTAATATTTAGAATGGATGTGCATTAATCTCACAGACCTCAGGCTTCCTTGCAATAGACTAAAAGTCATTCAAAATGAAAAACCTCAAGGATGCCAGACATTAGGGGCAGCAAAAGCCAGTCTGAGAACTGGCATCACTGACTCCTAGAAAAAAGGAAAAAAAAATGCTTGGTCATTACCCTCTTCATGCTCCTATCATAGAAGCACAGAATCATAGAATAGTTTGGGTTGGAAGGGAACTTCAAAGATCATCTAGTCCAGCCCCCTCCAATGAGCAGGGACATCTTCAGCTAGATCAGGTTGCTCAGAGACCCGTCCAACCTGGTCTTGAATGTCTCCATGAATGGGGCATCTACCACCTCTCTGGGCAACCTGTGCCAGTATTTTAGTAGCCTCCTGTTACAACACACCCTTCTATAAAGTCTGTCCCCATGCTTCTCATAGGCTCCTTTTAAGTACTGGAAGGTTGCAATAATGTCTCACCGGAGCCTTCTCCAGGCTGAACAACCCCAACTCTCTCAGCCCATCCTCACAGGAGGGGGGTTCTAGCCCTCTGATCATCTTGGTGGCCTCCTCTGGACCCTCTTCACAGGTCCATGTCTTTACTGAGGACTCCAGAGCTGGACACAGTACTGCAGGTGGAGTCTCTTCAGAGCGGAGTAGAAGGGCAGAATCACCTCCCTCGAACTGCTGGCCACACTCCTTTTCATGCAACCTTACAACTGGCCTTCTGGGTTGCAAATGCACATTGCCAGCTCATGTCCAGTCTTTCATCCACCAGTATCCCCAAGTCCTTCTCTGCAGGGCTGCTCTCAATCCCTTCATCCCCCAACCTGTACTGACACCTGGGGTTGCCCTGACCCAGGTGCAGGACCTTGTACTTTGCCTTTTGGAACATCCCTAGGTTCACACGGGCCCACTTCTCGAGCTTGTCCAGGTCACTCTGGATGGTATCCCATGCTTCAGGTATGTCAACTGTACCACTCAGCTTGGTGTCATCCACAAATTTGCTGAGGGTGCACTCAATCCCAATGTCTATGTCATTGATGAAGATATTAAACAGTACTCATGCCAGTACGCACCCCTGAGGGGTGCCCAAAAGGCACATAGATCTCCCATGACTCTGGAATGAAGCTACTAATCTTATTGTTGATGGAGTTCGTGGATAGACTATACAAATATATATGTCACTCTCTGCCTCATTCCAAGAGGCACCATTTGCTTTCCAGTTTCCTCCTAATAAAACAGGTTTTGCTGCGCTGTTCCAGACTACAGTGTATGGGAAGAAGTGATGACCATTATCAGGGTATCTTGGCAAGAAAACATGTTAAAGACACAAAGAGACAGACAGTGAAACTCCTATTTTGCAAAAGATAAAAATGAAAAAAAAGAAATTTATAAAAATATACAAGGAGAAAACTGGGTAAGAGGAGACATGACAGAAAAACTAGAAGTCCTCCAGTCTGGTCTCATGACCTCTTCTAAAAATAAATTATAAAAATAGATATTGAACTTAAATTCTTGTTGAATATTACATACACATTAGGAAGTCTCTGGCCCTTGCTATCTAAAAATAAAAAAAAAATCTATGCCTCATCCAGTATCACAGTCTTAAAAAAGGAAAAGGAATACAGAGAAATCAATGTAAGCATATTAATGTTAATTTCAGTCTCCTGATGAGGGTATCTCTCAACTACATCTCAACACAGATGGAGAGATAGAATGCTGATGAATAATGCATGTATTTTCCAGCTTCAAGTAAATCATTTATCCCTGCAATTACAAGTCAGAGAAGCTATTGAATTCTTTTTTAACATGTAATTCTTGACATGCTTTTTTCAGGATCAAGAGAAGCACATTGACCTTATTCTGCATTAAACAATTGTTAATGTGATCCATTTATTTGGCAATTTAATTAATACTGAAACAAATACTAATTTGTTATTCTGTAATGAATAATTGTTATCTATCACTAATTTTTACAGAGATTACTTAAATAATATTTTTATTTTTTAATTAAATTACAATGATGGTCTGGGGTAAAAATATGAACAAAATTCAAACGATAAAATTAATTTTTTTCCTATGATCATATGTATAGAAAACATTCTTCCTTTATGCATCACAGGAAAATGCAACCCATCTTAAATTAATCTGGCTAGCTAATATTAATCTTTGGTAAGACTTAAAATATATCCTCCTTGATAAAATGAAAGATACGTGTCTTTAACATAACTCCTATAGAAAGTGGTTTTATTCATAGTTGATAAGCAGATGGTGGTACATACTGTAAGGTGACATAAGTGATTTCTCATTAGTAAATATTGAGTCATTACTTGATCTATATTACATATTTAGAAACTCGTTTTTATGACAACTCAAAGCCTCCCGGACAAAAAAAAAAAAACAACAACAAAACAAAACCAACCAAACCAAGCAACCATCCAACAATTTTGAAACCCAACCAACCAACCAAAAAACCCCAAACAAACAAACAAAAAAAACCAAAACCCCTTTAGCATTGTTAAGCAAGCCAAACTTTAATTTTAACACAGGAAAAATAAAATAAAATAAAATAAAATAAAATAAAATAAAATAAAATAAAATAAAATAAAATAAAGTAAAATAAAATAGCATGAAATCTTAATATTACTATGTCATTATGTTACTATGACTTCTTGGGAAAAGGTGATCCATTACCACAGAGGAGGATTTTATAAAACCCATTTTTTACTGTTTTGTGTTGTTGGTTTGGTTTGGTTTTTTTTTTAAAGAAAAAAAAAAACAGAAGGAGAATTTTTTTGAAGCTATGTTCCTCTCAGTAATGTAATAGAAGAAATTCCAAAACCATAGATAAAGCAGCTGTCCTGAAATAGGTACAGCTGTTTTCACCCTTGAAAGCCTCCATTCTCTTCATTAGATAACTGTACTGAATTTTTTTATAGACTCCAAAAGATTATACATATCCTAAATTTAAGAGCACAGCTAAACATTTGGTTTCGTGTCTGCATTTACATTGCATTTCACTTCATACTAAAGAACAATTATGAATGACTGAAACCAATTTACTTTCTGTCCTTACTTGATGTTTCATACTTTTAAGCAAGTGCTAAGTTACATTTTGTAGTTTTCCAGATTTTGTAGTTTTCCAATACTACATATTCCTTATACCATCACATGAGCACAGTGGCATACTGTCATTCCTTGTAAAGTAGGTAATGGTTTAGCCTGAAATTTTAGAATAGCATTTTTTTGGCTTAAGCTTATATTATATACTTTCAAAAAGTGATGTGAGAATTGTTAATCACCACAACAGAAAGTTGCTGGTTAAACTGAAAACCCTGGTTTTATATTAACATAGTACGGAAATACACAACCATTCTGAGTTTAGTAAAAGAGTTTCAACCAATGAAGAACCAATATTGGTGCAGAACATACTTGGTTTTACGATCCTGTTCCACAGGTGCGCAACAGAGGATTCCAGTTAATATTATAGAATAGTATGGCCTACAGATATACACAATGGATATTAGCTGCAGTTATTTAGCGGTAGATCTTCTAAGTTATCCAATAAAAAAAAAACAACCAACCAAACAAACAAACAAAAACAAAAAAACCCAACCAAACAAAAAACCACAAGCAAACAAAAAAACAAACCAAACAACAACAACAAGAAAACAAACCACAAAACAAAAACCAAACCCAAATACACTACCAAAAAACCAAAACCACCACAAAGTTAATACATGTCTAAAAAGTAACTGTTCCACAGATCTGAATAAATCATCTCAAACTCTATGTAGACAACATTAAACTATGTATGACTACGTATGTAGGCTTGCTAAAACTCTAATACATAATAATAATCAGTGATTTACAGAATTTAGGATGGAAAAGTGCTGTTTTCCTCTACAGTTGAATACACATAGAATAAGGGAAGGAATGTAATAACAGTATCAAAGTTATCACTGACACAAAAGCCTGTTCATAAGGCTAAGAATGATAACAAAACTATTTATTTATAGCCTCCACTTGAAACCGTCATTTAAGATAAGATAAATACAGCTGCTGCACAGAAACAACACATTATAACCACAGATTACTAACCTACAGAAAAGCATATACATTGATTTGAAAAATGAGATTTCCAGATTCTATTCTATTCTATCAGTAAGGCTGTTTTAAGTGAGCCTAAGCTTTCTGCTTCCTGATACCAGAAATATCTTAAGCCAAATAAATCAGTATCAGTCAAATCTGCTCTGTGTATAATAGCCAACACAATACTTAAAATCTATTGATTAAAAAAAAATTATGAAATTCAGCACATGGAAAAGCTTTTCTAAGATACCTTTGCTGAAGGGGAAATGCTTGTGTTGTCAAACAAAAAAGTAAACAAACAAACAAGCCAACAATCAACCAAAAAACCACCACCACAAACAAACAAAAACCACAGTGATAATTTGAAAAATGTTATGAAAACTCCAGATTCAGGGTAGTCTTCTCTCTGTGTGAATAACTTACCCGCTAATCCAGACCACTAGATTATCACAGAAATCAAAAAGAATCACACACATATAGCTAGCAAGGTAATTTTGCCCATAAATTTGATCAATCCATCTCTATTGACTCCCCTGCAAAATCCCATACACTTCAGGAATAAAATATTCCTTTACCTTTTCACATCTGCAACCAGCAAATAATTTCAGGGCCTCTCCTTATAGTCCAAATTATTGTTAAGTGTAAATCTAATGTCTTCCATAATAGAACTGCAATTGAGAGAACTCTGGATGTATAGCAAGTATCAACTTGTGATATTGAAATTATATTAAATATTTTCTGCCGGTTGAACAAATACAAAATAATTTTCATTTGTAGTTAACATTATAGACAGGAAAAGGATATAGTGCACATATGTTCTGTCTCCAAATCATCACCCTGACAAAGCAATTAAAAAAAGTCAAAATAACACTCTTATATTTTCAGTGTAGTCCTTATAAAACATGAATTAAATTAAAATTTTACACAATAATATTCTGATTTCAGTTTGAGAAACATCACAGTCTGAATCTGCAAGACTTTGATGAATACCCTATTAAGATAACAGCCCAGTCAGCTGCAGAATTGTTTATAATCTTAATGGTTTTTAGACAGCAGTGAAGGAGCAATAATTTTGTTCTATTTCAAACAATGCAGCACTGAAATAACTAAAGGGCGTTCAAGGAAGTACAATTCTATTATTCTTTTTTGCATTTCTTGGAATACAATGATTGCATTGCATTTGTAATGTTAAAAACACAGTCTTAAGTGTTAACTATTCTAGGGATGTTTACTTTCCTACAACACAGTTTCTCTGTTATTTGAGAGCTTAAACTTCTACTTACGTGGAATAACCAAATTACATTCACTGGGTAGTATTTTGAGAATAACTCAGCTTTTGCCAAGTCTTTGTTTCCACTGACTGTTGTAATCTGGGCTGAACTAGGTTCTTCTTTCATTGAGAATCTGTCTGAATAAACAATGAATAAGTTGTAAGAACCATGGGATTTTGGACACATCATTCTCTTAATGGAAAAAGTTCAGCTCTCAACTGGTGTTGGGGTGACTTGTCATTGGTGAAATATTGCTATTAAGACTATGCATAAAGTTTTGCAGAATTTGGCTCCAAATATTCTGAAGGACTAAGAATTCACAGGTGGTGGTATTTCCATGAGGGAATTTTGCGAAGGTGTTGAGCCTTAAATATCATGTTGATAGGCATAAATACAATAGAAGAGAGTAGGCTATTAAGCAGATCACGAGTCCCACCAAAGCCTGACTTAAACATTTTGCTAATACGGGATTGAGTCTCCCTCTAGAAATGTGGAAAAAGATGAGGCAGTGACACACCATTGTCTGTAATACGATAGTCACCCAAATATCTAACATCTGTGGGAAATCTTTCAGTTCGTTGATTTGCTTGAAGGAGCTTGGTTCTTGTCACCTATAAGACCACCCTAACTACTGGACTAGTGATATTGTGGAACAGGTATAGAATCCATTTTTCCTGTGGAATTGGGTTCAGTAGGAAGGCAGCAGCAGGCTTAGGTCAGACCTCTTCACCTCATTGACTATTTAATAGTCAGGGAGTATCCTTTATTGTCATAACAAAGAAGAAGAAATCATGCTTTTATTCATGTTTCATTTTGTTTGTTTTGTTCTCCCCTTAATGAAAGTACTGACACTGCTGGGTGCTCTGTAGAGTCCAATACTCATGTTAGATAAAATTTGTTGTTGTTTTGTTTTTTTCTGAAGTGAATAGGATAAGTAATTCTTTTGTTTAAAACTGGTTTCTTTTATTTTCAGGGCATTATTGATCTACAGATTGGGGAGTCACTGAGTTCTTGTTCAAATTATTTTGATAGCAGCTTACCTGTGTGGATATTGTTTCACTGATTTATTTTTTTTAAATGTGATTTTATTACACTCAGGTTCTGAATTAGTCTTCTCAGCAAACAACAGTCCAAGTCTAACCATTTGCTTTGCATATTTATAATGACGTTTGTATGAGGATAAATAAAAATAACATTCTGTGCTCCCAAATTCCTTCTAGCTCAACATTTTCTTTCCTTCTTTCTTATAAAGTTCCCTTATTACCATTTGATATATTAACTTGGTCGTATTTTCTGCCCTTTCACACTGAATCAGAATGCCAAGTAAAGAATATTACTTGCTGCCAAAGGTTTTCAGAGAGTGTAATTAAAAGTTTGTCTCCCTGTTTTTATTTAGCTTTTCCTGGCATATGACTAATTTGGCAGCATATGGTAGGTTTGTTTATTAACTTGTGCATAGTAATTAAAGCAGAGCTTTAACAGAGACAAACAAGAAATGTGTTCGATTTATATTTGAGGGGAAGACATTTTTTCAAAATCTACACAAAATAAAACATTTTTTGCATTTAATTCTGAAATCTGGAGGTATCTCGATGGATTGATGTAACTGACTTCATACTAAGTCATTCTTTATGGAAAAAAAAAAAAGAAGTATTAACAGGTATTTTATGTGCCAGAAATGTGGCCTACAGAAATAATTCAGAAATGCAGTATGTTAATCCACTATATGTACTTCAGAGGGTGATAAAATGTACTTCTGCACAAAGACTTCTATGTTTTAGATAACCTGCATTCACTGTTTAGCCATTTAAAGTCCTCAACATTTGCCTTAGGAAACAGATTTACGTCCATCATAGACAACAGAGCATTTCACATTGATAGCATGCTTATTGGTAACATGCTGATACTTAGCAGCCATTTCTTCATGAAAATTGAATCTAATTTTTTGTGAATAACGAAATAAATTTTCCCAGTTGTTAATTCTGTAAGAATTAATGTATACGATTACACATAACAATATTATTAACAGTCCAGCTTAAATCACTATTTTATTAATACAACACTATCTACTTAACATGGAATTTGATCACTATGGTATTAATTTAAAAATTTAGTCATTTTCCTTTTAATCTTCAATATTTGCTGCCCATTTTATTGTCTGCTCTAAAGGAAAGTTTGATTTATATGCCATAAAGTTATACAAAACTTATATTGCCAATAAATATGTACTGTCTTCTGTATTTTTGTTACTCCTTTTATTCTCTATGATTTAGTATAAATTTAAAAGCCAGTAAATTTTATCCAGTTATTTGAGGAGAGGAGAAAGATGCTTAGGATCTGATGCACATACTGACCTTAACCTGGCAAGCAATCTCAGAAATTAATAATGAAACCAAAATACAAAACACAAATATGTAAAGTATTTATGATGAGACACCGTGTCAGTGAGACTGGAATCTTCAAGAAATTTAGCCTGATATGAGCAAAATGGATTATACTATGATGCGCAGAAGATATATTACTTTCAGCAGAGAAAGAATGGATTTCTTCATTAGCTGTATGAGCAACAGGAGAAAATTATATGCTACCTTACGAGATACAACAGACTTATTTGATAGCATCTGAAAACGCTTCATAGATTACACATAAAAACACAAATGACACTTTCAATGCACTGAAATAACAGGTTACATGTAAGGAGAGCTCAATCAGGACTTTACTGCTGTCACCCCTCTTGCCAGCCCAACAACTTGCCAGGCTAACAAATACAACCTAATAAAATTATATTTGCTTGCTCAGTACGTTAGTAATCTTTTAGACCTTTAGTAAACAACAATGGCAATTCTTGTATTACAGTGATGCATGATAGGCAAAATTACTTAATGTAAAACTAAATTACCTCATATAAAAGTTATATGAAAGCAGAATGGAACATACAAGCTTTGTGCTTTTGTATGTATCCATTCTAGAATGGATGTAGTCTGCAGCACTCAAGCCATACTGTCTCCAGGTCTGTGGGAAAATTTCAGGCGATTCATATGAAGTTAAAATGTTGTCTATACTAGGTTGCTTATTCGGTTTTGTTTTCCCAGGGGCTACCAGAGTCTTCAGTTGCACTGGGATCAAAAAGGAGGGAGGGAGGGAGGGAGGGAGGAAGAGGTAGGGAGGAAGAGGGAGGTAGGGAGGAAGAGAGGGGAGGGAGGGAGGGAGGGAGGGAGGGAGGGAGGAAGGAAGGAAGGAAGGAAGGAAGGAAGGAAGGAAGGAAGGAAGGAAGGAAGGAAGGAAGGAAGGAAGGAAGGAAGGAAGGAAGGACCATAGAATCATTCCGATTGGAAGAGGCCCTCAGGATCATCGAGTCCAACCAAAACCTAACTCTAGCACTAAATTACGCAGTTTGCATATTTAATTATGCAGTTTAAGTTATAAATGCTTGGCACTTCCGACTATAGGATTTTGGACTGTAGTCAAAAATTATATATGAAACATAGTGACATTTTTCATATTTAAGAAGCATTCATTTCAGTCATGGAACTAACTTGAACTACTTTCTACTGCCTTGATCCTCTAATTTTGCTCTTTGGTTTTGACAGGTAACTTCTCATGCCCTTGAAGAACTACAGCTTTCAGTGATTCCATCTACATGGATCAAAAAATACACTAAGGCAAAAGTATGTTTTTACGATGAGACATAAAAGGGTGAAATTAGAACTACAGAAGGTACAAAATCGGAACTTATACTGTATTTTGTAGACTTAATGAATCATAGAAAATCTATACTTTAAATTCATGAAACTCATTATATTCCTTTTATGGAAAACAGCCATTAGTGTATCTTGTTCTTGCGTGCTATTATAATGTAAAATGCGTATGTTTTGATGTGTTTGATGTCTTCACCTTTTTTACATCAGCAAAAACCACCACTTACTGATTAACACATTTCAAAGTGATTGTTTTCATCTGCCATTACAAGCTATATATATTATTCCTATTTATTATTATACAGCTAAAAACATAAATGGAACACCTATTAACAGTCAAAATTGTTTTTGCTTTCCAAAAGGTCTTGTTTCTTACTAAAATGTTTATTTCTGTAGTTCTTTAGATTTTACTTTGAGAAAGTCTGAGAAAAAAAAGTAGTAAAAAATTAATTACGCATCATATGAGACATGAGACATTATGTTCCTTCAGTATATGATAATTTTAAGCCAAAAGGCACAGTAGTGGACATGACCTGAAAAATTCATTTTCAATCAGTCACAACCTCAGTCATGTGAGATATGCACAGAGAAAGAACCAACAGACTAAACATTTTCTCCTTCATTCTTGAATCATGTCAATGAACGCCTCACAGGATATGCATATTTCCTTTTACACTTAATCGTGATGTGAACGTGTGATGAAGGCAAAGACTTTAACATAAACAGAAATATTGAAAACTCATCAAGTTGAAGCTACAATTGCCACTTCAGTCACCAGAAGCTGATGTCCTGTTAATTGCACCTACAGCTATCAGGTAAGAAATTTTAAACATCACCTTCTGTTCCTTCCTAAGGCAGGGATAATAGTCAAACTTACCAAAGTTTAACAAAAAACAGTAAAAGTATTGGGCAGTGTTATAACAAATATAAAGCAAGTTTTAAATACAGTTTGTGGGCTACTTAAGAGGAAAGTGTTCACATAAAAAGCTAGAAAACACAATTGTGTCTTCACTGGGAAGTGTTGCTTCAGTGATTTCAAAGCTGGCACTGGAGCATGTTTAAACACCACAGACAATACTACTAATAAACACATAAATAAATACCAAGAGTAAAACAAGTACATGTAAGTGCCAAAGAGAAGGTTCAAAATGCCTTCCTCTGATCCCTACTTAGAAGTCAACTGAAAAATAAAACAGGAAAAGAGGGTTTGCCCTAAGCTACTAATAAAGCTGAACTTCTGAATACCTTTGCACCCTCTTTCAGTCCTATCTGCTTCAAGTCACCAAAATTCACCTCATCTGCCAATTCTAAGTTTTATTTAACAAAATTTTCAGGAGATTTTTGGCAAATAGTATCACAAGTGCCTATATGAAAATGTAAGGCTCACCAGTTCCCCTGACGGATGGCTTCCTTGTCCCTCAGTTACTGATTATCAAGGGAATTTTTCCTTACAGACTTTTTGCTAATACAATCGAAAGGCATCCAAAAATCTCAGCTTCTGTTTCCTTATGTTTCTTAGTTCACATAATCAGTAAGATGTATACACATATATGTGTATGAACTAATGCCCTTTAGCTAAGTGTTGGCATTTACTAACTTTCCTGAAAATACAATTATACACAAATTGTAGCAATCTAATCACTAAAGTAATAAAAAAGCATCACTCTGCTTTTCATTCACATACTATTATAATAAAAACAATCTTTTTGTATTTCCTCATTTTACATGTATGCAATTGTTCTGAATATTTTCAATATCATTAGACACTCAATGGCTAAAAAACAAAAATTATAAAAGCAAGATAAATATTTGAGCCTCCACTTTAAAAAATTCTTTTTTTTCATTTGCCTTGTTAGACACATTAATTATATTGTGAAATTTAAATAGAAATTGAGCATCCTATGTTGTACTGCTAAACTGAGACGAGGATATCTAGAAAAGATCACACTACTGCTATAATCCAATAGTTGTACTGGGCAGCTGTTGGAGGTATTGTCAGCCCAGTTTCTGGGCTCTCTCAACCAGGTGCACATGCGAAATAAAAACTAGTTAAAACTTCAAAAAACTATATAGGAAAAAGTCTTCTCCGAGTATTTATCAATTAATAGACAACACTTCTCCAATTCATAAACTAAAAAGATTGCCTATTGATGAATTAAGCAATGTGTTTTGCCAAGACATGTATCCTTGAAATATATAATGCCGTATTCTACATGATAGAGTAAGCTTTACCTATCTGTGTCTTATGACTCATGTATGTGTAGTATTCTGACAAAAATAATTGGTTAGTGAAAATGATGCATAAGTACATGTTACAGAGTATATACCTGACCCTCAAAGGATATGGGTCTTTTGAACCCTTGAATACCGAATTGTATTCACATGATCACACTTTCAATGCTACAGACCTCAGCTCTTTCCCTCTGCCTTAATCAAGAAAAAGCTATCAGATAAGAAGATGGTTATCTGGATTACTTTGACAGTTTCAGAATAATATTCCATTTGGCCCAAAAATATACCCTAAGGAGTATGCACTGAGTATTCTCTCTTCTGCCAAACTCACAGTATGAGTAGGAGTATTTCCATTCTGAAGTTTTGGGACTTGGTTCCTAGTCTGATGGCTAAAAAGCAGTTGTCAAACTATTTCTTTTATGACAGACACTAAGCTTTTCTTCTCCTCTGCTTTTTCATAGTATTGCAACTTGCTTCTTTAGTCTTTGTTCTTCCTGAAATACACATTTTTGTGCAGTTTCCACCAGGTTTCAATCCAAGTACACAAACGTCAACTGCATTTGCCAGTGCACGGGTGGACACATTAAATCACACCAACAAGGGCATGTTCTATCTTTGTTCAGGTGGTGAAAAATTCTGTGAAAACCAAACTGACACATAGGTACATATTGACATAATCCATTTTAGCTTTTTTGTTTCACTGTCCAGAACATTGAAATTGTCTACGGTTTTGAAATTATACACATAGCAGTCAAATGCTATATGACTACTTCCACAAGTAGTGATATGGACAAGCACTATTACAGGAATTATTTTGGAAAAACTAAGTATACTCCTTAACTTCTATTTTACTTTCTCCTCAAAAATAATATTTCTTTTCATGGAAAAAAAGAATATTGATTAGACTTTTACTATTCCTATTTTCTGTAGTTGATAGATTAATCTCACTACTAACTTGCAAAAATAGACAGGAAGGTTAAGTTTCAAAAAAGGAATACAGTAAGGATTTAATCCCTGATTGGTTACAGTGTTCATTAATCAGCGATAATTTACATTAATATAAATACATTGATCCTTCTCTGAGGGGCCTCTCCTGTGAATAATTTCATCCTCCAGCAGACATTATGAGATACATTAAGAACTGGCATTTCAACAAATGAGAATACCCAATTAATAACCAAATAGGAAATGATTTGTTTAATTTTTATAGTGCTCTACCTAATTTTATTGCAATATTCAAGGAAAATGCACCTGGATTCCCTCATAAATTTCACTGAAGAAAATGCTGTAGTAATATTCATTGGTAATTAAAGAGATCAGATTTCTCAAGTGATATTTTTCATGGGTCACTTCAGAAAATCTTTCTTCTATCACTGTGTGATATGGGTAATCCATGTGAAGATTTATTTTTAAAGAGAAATTATGTGGACAGAAGGTTAAACTAATATTTTCTAAGCACAGAGTAGGAAACTATTTATCCAAAGGAGTAGCTACAGGAAAGAACTATTTTCACATTTTCACTGAGCAGTCTTGAAATGACAGAACTTGCCATTTTTATACTAACAGGCAGTTAGGTGGGATTATCTTAGTGTTCTTCCCACTTCCATATAATTCTTACCTTCTAAAAATGATCTGTTAAGAGAAACTGACAGAAACTAGATGTAAACCTCTCTGATCAATTGGGAATAGTATTGCCCAAAGTGCTGTCTATAAATTTAAGTTTTCACGTATGCAAAGACAAAAAGATCAAGATCCTGAAGGAAGAAGATCTGAAAGAAGAAATAAAACCTCTGCTTAATCAGAAAGATGGGACACCTTAAAAATACCGTCCCTTTAATGCATACAGACATAATAACAAAGTACGAAAGAAATTATGAGTGGTTAAATTGAGACAACGTATTTCAAGTCTACTGGGTCTATTTACTTGTCTGTCATATAGCCAGTACAATCTCCTGTATAATACAGTGGAAATACTTGTCTTTTACGTGTCTCAGTTTTCACTTCTGTAGAATGTGTTACCTGCTACAACATTGATGTGATATTCTGTGGGTGAGAAACAGCAAGAACAAAGCATCTCTGATGGAAAATTCTCTATAAGTAAATCAAGAGGAGTTGTGTCAAAAAAAGCAGTGAAAACTTGTGTTTCACATATGTTTGCCAGACTATGCCTGAGTTAGAAAATCCTCAGTTCCAATTCCTGGTTTTCTGTACATTCCATATTGTCAGTCTTAATTTAAAAGTACAATCAGCATCTAAGAAAACATTTAAACAATAATCCAAGTCCCTAATTAAAATACCATTATGTCGTACGTGCAGACTTCTTCACATTTTTTGCAGCACGTCATAAAGTACAAATCCATTTTGCACACTTAACGGGAGAGACTGTTATTCAGGTAGCGTTATAATCCCTGTCACTTGACCAAACAAACTGGAAAACAAGAAACTGAGCAAAGTTATGACTGCAACATGAGCCTTGCTCAGTATGAAAGAAAACAAGATATTGGCAGTTGGAAGACTACAGCTAGGAGAAAAGTTGAAATTAGGGTCTCTCTGTGATGGATGTCAAATAGACCCAGATTACATAGAAGAAATTATTCCTGCAGTGGACCTTTACAGGTGACTGAAAGAATAAGAAAGTAAAGAGAAGAAAAAACACCAAAAAGAATGTCCTGACCTAACATCAACAGGGAACAGCATAAAATCAAGGAATATCACATGAAACACCACAAGAAAAATATGGGAAGGACTCTCTAATGGACATACCTAAAGTCTGTTTAAAGCTTACCTAACTACAGTTCTGCCTTTTTGCTAAAGTCATAGAGTTAATTTGTATTACAGTCTCTTTTTCTCTGACATGACATCTCATTCCGTATTTCCTTTGTGCCACTATGGTAACCCTAAAAAGGTATTTGCCCTCAGCGTAGGGATTCCTTTGCCTTCCTCCTTTAAGAATAAGCGGTGAGCCACATGAAAGCGCTCCCTCTGTCGCTAGTGAGGACCGACTCCCTGGAGAGTGATTCATGCCCTCACTTGGTGATTCACTTGGCACTTCACTTGGCAAAAAAATCTGAGTGGAATCTGCCACACTGCATAAAAAACCTCCTGACAACTGAAATAACTTCACATGCTAACAGAAAGTTGCCAGTGTAAGCTCTGAACCAAATGAAGGTTATGAATGTGCCTCACAAAAATAAATGGCAGAAACAAAAATCTTTCAGACATTTGCAACACCAAAAGAGCATACTACTTACTGGAACAGAATGAAGAATGACAATTTAGACAACCAGTATTTTGAAAACTTGAAATTTAAAGGCTGAAAGCTTTGCTGTTTGGTTTGTTATCTGTAAAGGAGTATCTTCTGACACAGTTTTGGACAAGAACTTTAGAAAGCGTAAATAATTTAGGCCTATTTTTAAGCTGTGAAAATAAAAAGAAGTAGATAAGATTACTTCTTGAGAAAATGTATGATAAGTTCAAATGGAATTATTGTTGTAAATCAGACCAATGCAAAACTAAGAATGATCACATTGAAAGAATTTAAGGAGAATTCAGTAAAAGACTTTTACACACACACACACATGGTAGGCATAGACAAAAAAAGCTTTACTAGGGAAGCATCCCAATGCCTACCAGTGAGGGAGACAGGCATAATTCTTTTTTGAATGGGAAGGTGTCACACATATAGAGGGGGAGTAAGGGAAACACCCTTACCTCTCATCGGTAAATTTGTCCCTGAATAAATAAATAAATAAGGAAAGTTAATTAATTAAGGTGACTATAAAACACGGCATCTCTGCTTAGCAAATTTATTATAACAATAGGAAATGTTGACTATATTGTCAATATATCCATTGGGAAAAATGGACAAAGAAATATTTCAAATAACTGAATGTTCTCAGGCCAATCATTGTAAAGTCTCAAAAGAACTAGGCACCATAGTAGCAGTAATTAGAAAGCATAAGGGACCAATGATTTGTTAGTTTTATTTTTTTCAGAAAAAATAGCATCCATATCTCTGTTTCTGTTAGATTCTTATGCACACTACATATACTTCCACATGTTTCTATAACAGGATAACATCATTCTTTGTATTGGCCTTCTGAATAATTCGAAAATCTTTCATCTCTAATAACTCTATTTCACTGTGTTCTTAGGGTCTACTGTGGTCTGGGGTTCTACAACATCTTTATAAACCATGCAACTGTCGTGGCTTCCTTCTGGCCTAAACTTCACTGTCTTATATGAGATTGTTCTCTACAGGATTCTCTGCTTTTCCTCAACTTCATAGCATGTTTTTTTCAATCTTTCTTCTTCTTTTGGGGAATGCTGAGCTGTTTTTTTCCTCTATTATTACATTTTCTAATATATTTCTAGGCATTTCTGCAAGTTGTATAGTTGCATGTCATTTTTTTATTTTTCTCTAGTGACTGTTACCATGTCTTTCTTTATATTCCTTATATTCCTTTATTTACTTTCAATGTTATATAGACCTTCATAAGAAATATACCTTCCAATGGAAGGAAGTGTCAGTTGTTTCTTGTCCTGTTTCTGGGCATCAATGAAAAGAGCCTGGCTCCATCTCCTTTGCACTCTTTCTTCAGGTATTTATATACATTAATGAGATCTCCCCGAGTCATCTCTTCTCTGGCCTAAATACTCCCAGCAGAAGAATCGTAAGAGATGAATAAGTAGTATGGACAGAGAGAGGAACACAAAACTAGTGTCATGTAATAATGCAATAGCAAAGCATGAAATTAAGAAATGTTAAAAGCAAGTAGTGATTTACAAACTTTCACAAAATTGTCACAGTGTCTTATGTATACGAGAAGCATAAACAGCTTTAAAAGCCTAGACGGTAGAGAAATCAATAGCTTTAAAGTCTAAATCTTATCTTGCATGAGACTACACAGGTGTTTAAAATATCTATGCAAAAAAATTACCTGGATGTACATATGGGAAGTTTGATGTTGCTCATGAGCACTCAGCTATAAAAAGTCTTAATCTTCATTTTGCTTATGTGAATAGATTGATGTAGCTTGGCATACAGTTAGCAGATGTCATAAGCAAAGTCAAGGTAGCAAGTAGAAAACTAATGAGAAGAGAGATGAATATTGAATTAACGGTTAGTGCATGTACTTTACAGTAAGTGTAACAAATGAAATGTACGACAAGGAATTAGATTCACTACAAGAAGTAAACAGAACAAGGACACCATGATTCTCATCACCTGAGGGTGAAGGATCTATTAAACACAAGAGAATACTGTTTCTTCAGAGCAACTGTTCACATAACTGTGATCTTGGTTGTCTTGGTCCTGGTAATGTTGCTTTGTCAGTTACATCAGCTGTTTTCCTGCTCAGTCTCTTGAAATTAAAAACCAGACATCTGAGGTGAGAGTTACAAACTATGATACAGATGTAATTTCCAGCTCTGGAAATCTCTCCCTGCTGTTGGCTGGAAGAGGAAGGGGACACCACAAAGAAAATAAGCGTTCATTAAGCGGCTGCATTTTTGACCGCTGAGATGAAGAGTATAGAACTAAGCTAGAATATGAGCTTGCGTGCATTATATAGCTCTTTTATTCTTGCACTATCTTCTCCTGTCTGTTACACACTTCAAAATGTTCTTACTTACTTCTGGTACAAATGCTCAACTTTTTTCCCAATACTTATCATAAAAGTTAATAAATACTGTCATATGCTGAAAAACATTTTACAGAGCAGTCATATAATAGCTTTTTGAAGACTTTGCCTAGAATACTTTGTTCACTGCTGATCATATGGCAAGGCTCAACAGTTTGAACAATAAGTAAAAAGAGCACAGTATATAGTTTCTAATAGATATCAAATGGACATAACAGTCTCCAAAGGTGTGAAGAAGGGGGATCTCTTAAACAGTATCAGATGTGGACATTCCAACCAAAGAAACTGCAGCTCAGCATTTAGGAAATCCTGTCTGACAATCAGCTGTACAATTCAAGGAATCAACTCATACCAAAGGTACAAAGGTAACCTTTCGTTTTGTCATATTCTAAGATCCAGTCAGGTCACTGTGATCAGTTAGGCTTTTAACACCTAATTAGGAAAGAATTTTGAGGCCTTTAATGTACAGAAGTCTCCTGGAAGCTTTCAGTACATCAAAATTCAACAACCCAATCCAAAAGTAAAATTGAAATTACCAATTATCAATTGAAATTAAGGACCTGTCTAATATTGGAATGGAAGGAATACAGAAAAAGACTTCATATTTTCCAGAAACTCAAACAAAAATATGATACTAATTTCTAAAAATATATTCTAGAATGTAAAAAAAAAAACCAAACAACTATCAAAAAACAAGTCCTGCTCTTTTGCCCACTTATGCTAGGACTGAAGTTGGTCCATAATGATTAATTTGAACTAAGTAGAGTATGTATGGTCTCTGGTTCAGTTATTGACCCACAGCACTCTCAGGTTCCTTTGAGAATGCTATGTCTAGTGGTTCCAGTGCTGATGCGTGAAATGTTCTAACGAACCAGAAATCAATGCAGAGTGCACAGTAAACAGAAAGTCAATGAGCTATTCATTACCTTTTGTAAATCTTCAGTATAATTGGCGTGTGGTCAATTTATAAACTGTAATCAACTGTGGCTTTGCTTAATCTCTTATATAAAACAAGACCAAAAAGCTTCATGTTTTATGTAGTCAGAAGAACATGAAACTGGATAGGTAAGAAATTAGATATATGAATTCAAACCTCCACCAAATAAAATATCACATTTATCTGTTTGATCTCTAATAGAAGTTGTTTAGTAAACACCTCAGGACTATAGCTAGCAAAGATATGGTTTTGTGTGCGATACTTTTATTAGGTATTTTTTTCTGATTGGTAATCAAAACCTAAATCCAGTTTTTTAAAAAATAAATTATTGCCTCCAGGATAGCAATTTCTGCTACCAAATGAGGGCACAGAGGAGGTACACATTTCATAACGAATGTTTATTCTTATTTACTGATATAAACCTTTTTATCACAAATCTAATTAAAGCTGATAAAAGACAAAGTTAGTCTTTCCATTCTAAATTGAAAGCAAAAAAAATCCTCTAATTGCATAAATGTCTTACAAAATATTTGGATAGCTTATAAAAATAATCAGTCTCTAAGAGATGACTGCCTTCAACTGAAAGCAGCAATGTAGGATTTATTTCAAAATCCTGAATATAAAGAACAAAGAGCAAAGTAGGAAGCACAGCACTGAAAAGTTTAAAGGAAATTGATTTGCTTTACCATTCACCTATCACTTCTTTCCCATAAGTAGATGGATTATGGGCATCTAGACAACTTGCCCTTCCTTTTTGTTCAGTTTTGTTCAGTTCAATCTGCTGGGCATCCAGAATGTGTAGGAAAGTTTTCAGTTACCGAGTCTGGTACAGCCCTTTCTTACTCCCTTCAGTGAATGTTCTGAGTTCTGCATGTTCAGAGGATTTAAGTACCTTACATCACAGAGTATATTTAAGGGAATGTTTATGCATTTTTTTGTAGTGTATTCTGACCATACTCTGAGCCAAAAGAAACCACACAGTGTTATCACATTGCAGAGCCTAAGATATCACACTTCATTTCATTGACAGCTTAATTGCAGACACATGATTTCAGGGCTCAGGACACAAGCAGAATGAACTTCTTTTTGCCTAAAGCATCAGACAAGTGAACTTGATAATGTCTATATGGGCATATCCCAGAGAGTGGCAGCTTCTCTCAATGTAAGTTCAATTGAAAGAGTTAAGTAGAGGAAACTGAATGTTGTGAAAGGCAAGACAAAGAAGGTTGAGCAATTTACACCCAGATCCATGAAGATAGTATCTGAATTAAAGAAAAAATATAAACCTGATGCCTGTCTGTCTCTGTTCAGGTTAAATAGCTGAGTACTTCTGCTGCTGCTGTTCACCTCTGAAAAAAAGATGGGTTTAGATCTATATGATATCAGAATCTGAGAGGAAGAGTTAAATGCATGTCAGACTTTGTTCTGACACTATGTTGATGACAAATTATAGCCTAGCCAGGGTAAACTAATCAGAAAAAAACCAGCATATTCCAGTATTTAAATGGTGGCTACAAAGAAGACAAACACTCCCTTTTTACAAGGAGTCACATGGAAAAGACAAGGGTTAATGGGTACAAGTTACTCCTGGGGAGAAACTGATTGGACATAAGAGGGAAATTTTTCATTATGACAACAATCACCCACGGGAATAAAGTCCCAGAGAAGTGGTGGATTCCCCAACACTGGACATTTAGAAGATTCATCTGGACAGGGTGCTGGGCCATCTTGTCTAAACTGTGCTTTTTCCAAGAAAGGTTGGATCAGATGACCCTTGTGTTTCCTTCCAACCTGGTATTCTGTGATTATGATGTGAGATGAGAGTTTACTAAGCCACAGGGTACTGACAACAACTCTAAGGTGAAGTTCAGAAAACCCAACTGCTTAGGCAGTTATTCTTTAATTTCTTAAACTACACAACTTGTGTATCTACAGGGAATGAGTGATCAGTATTTTGTTTCAAAATAAATTTAAGTTACTTCAGCCAGTTACTGCTCACATCATCGCAGATTAAATGTATGATGTGTCAATGCTACATTGATGAAGATTGTTAATTATGTTATAAAGCCAAAGATCTCATATAATTATTGATGGTTAGATTTGGAAAATTTGTTGCTTCCATTGCTATATTTAGTTAATAAAAGGAGTTAACTACCTCTTACATTCATCCTCTCTGTTCAAACTTTTTTGCCTATCCTGGTAATTGTTAATAGCTTCCTAATTTGTTAGAACTGAAGCACCAGCTGCACTTCCAGGTTATATAGACTTCAAATTAACATGTTTCTCATAAATAAATACCTAACAGATTTTCTATTACAGCTTTATTAGTGGTTGGAGCAGTTTATAGTTTAGCAGTTCTTAAGTAGGAAATAAATAGAGCACCGAATGATGGAACATCTTCTCTCAAAAAGATTTGGGATTTAACTATAAAATGAGTCTTGCTGAATGAGTCAAGGAAATACTAATTAATTCTTTCCCCTTGTGAACCTTCTCATCTGAACTGGAAGTCCCGAAATATAATTTTATTCTCATCTGAACTGGAAGTCCTGAAATATAATTTTATTCTTTGCAAAAATCAAAAGAGGCACACATTTTTATACATTTCTTTTTTTGAGTGACTTGGGGAAAAAACATGACAGAGAACCAACAGAAAATTTCCCATTCTAGGTATATCAAATGAAGTGAATAGAGGACGGAATTATCTGCAAGATGAACCTAACGAAATATTACTATACCTTTATGTTTAATCTTTTGGTTTTGCGTGTGTCATATATGTAACATTATTACCAATCT
This sequence comes from Patagioenas fasciata, assembly GCF_037038585.1. Classification (NCBI taxonomy): domain Eukaryota; kingdom Metazoa; phylum Chordata; class Aves; order Columbiformes; family Columbidae; genus Patagioenas; species Patagioenas fasciata. Next base: position 36,846,819 of record NC_092523.1, read on the forward strand.
ATTTTAATGCTAGACACAATTCTAAAAAATGTGAGCCAGGGAAACCCCTGTACTAGACAACCAGACCAAGAAAATGCCAAAAAACCCACCATATTTATTAAAAAATATTCAAAAATTTTCTGTGAAGATGAGTTTCTGGGAGAATAGATGCTCACGTTCTGGGAGAATGTGATTTTTAAGTAGTTTATTGCAGTGGGATTGAATTTCGATTTAGTTTCATAGAGGAGCTGCCCTTGAGTGATGTTCAACACAAATGTAATATGCTCAAAATCATTCTGGTTAAGTGCTATTGTGACACTAAACTGTTATTAACAGCTCACAGAGATCCATTCTCCTTTTTCTCTTTCTTTCCTAACCACCTGTTGTCGCAGTAAAAATTCAACTTTGACGTAACATTCACCCTAGATTTATTATTAAATATCACTCAAAACATTCCCCAATATCAGATGCTGAAGTAAAAGCAGGAGTGTGCCCAGCAGAAGAGCACTGGAACAGGCAGTAAGGGAGAGAACATGAGAGCTGCTGAAAACTGTGATACTGCCCAAACTCTCTGAAACTAGTATACCTATTTGAAGATCCTCAAAGGCACTTATTTATTTATTTATTTATTTAATGGAGGCAGTTACAGCTGCTGGAAAGAGGACTTGAAAAAATATAGGTATATTTTATTAATATTGCTGGGTTATGCATAATAAAGTACTTTGACAGTCTACAACTAAGAGAAGGAAAGCAGAGAAGGCAAAATACAATGAAAAAATCCTATAAAGAATGTAAATATAGAAAGGTGCCATGGTACTACGCACACTCAAAAAAGTTACAAAAAAAAAAAGACCATTCTAATATAAGTACACTGAATCTCAAGGAACAGTTGCATACATGGATTAGTATTGACATAGTTCTACTTGTATATTGTCAGAAGAATCAGATAGCTATTGCTTATAATTGTGACTATACAGATACAGCATTTTCAGAGAATACTTTGTAGCTGCTATTGTATAAACATCTGTCTTCCATTGGATATATTAGTTATATGACTACAGTACAAATTTATGTTTATGAATTTACATTTTTTTTAAAGAAAGCGTAATTTTATTCTGTTTCAATCTAGTAGATTTGTGGAAATGGCATCAAAATTATTTAATCAATGCAGAAAATATGAATGATCAAATTTTATCTTTATTTGACAGTATCAGTTTACAGGACAAGTCATTTTCAAATGGAAGCACTGCTTGTTGAAGCAAAATTTTTAGAATCAGGCTATCTGACTACATCTCCATAAATGCTAATCCAGGCACCACCAGAAGCCTCTTAGAAACCACTAAGACAAAAACAAACAAACAAAACAAAAACAGACAAACAAACAAAAACAAACAGAAAAGTTTGTTAAACAAAAGCTACATGGATAAATCTTTTGCCAGAGCAAAAAAAAAATAGTGTAAATTTGCAGTTTAAAAGTTTGGACCCAAAAGGTAACAGTACTTTGTAAGTTCCACCTCACTCTTATGAAGTGATCACAAGATAACCATACAAGACAATATAGGATCTCTGTTCAGTTTCTCCACAATATGTAGCTGTATAACCCAGTAAATATGGTGTTGCCATCCCTTGTAACAGGCCACAGGCTCTGAATTAAGAGAACAACTGAAGCTTCAAGAATTTCAGACTTCTCTTTGCTCACCTAGAGATTTGATTTAACTTGTTTACTTGTAACAGCCAAGTACTATTGCATTGTAATGCTGATTCTAACATAAAAAGTAAGCAGCAGCAGTTATTCTGCATTGAGCGAATAATCTGTGATGCTCGGAAAAAAATGCACTATACAAAAATATGGACACAGGATGATAAACCAAGGCTCTGAGCAACTCTTCAGTGATCAGTTACACTCATCAGAGGCACACAGCCTTGGGAGCTAGATAAAGCCAGCATTAAGGACAAAAAAGATAACAAAAAACAAGTATCCATTAAACATATCACATATAGTGACTCCGGACATAAGCTGGAAGAACAAACTGATGAGGAAAGAACAAATGAGTAGACTGTGTTAACAAACATATTAAAATGACCCCAGGCATACCCAAGAATGAACAACAAGAAAACACAAACTGTAACATCCCCAGAAAACAAGCACAATGAAAGTTACAGGGTGCTAATGACTCCCTATAATCAACTCTTTTTCCTCTCCCCACCTCCCCAAGCCACTGACCTCAGGACCTGGAAAAGCAGTGGAAGGCTGAGCACAACACAGAGAAAGTGGCAGATACTGGAAACCTGTTAGGTTTAATTGGCATGATCAGGAATAAGCTTTAAAAACTGAGTAATTTGTACTATAAGTGCCAGCATCATTGTAACTGGACTAATAATTATTCAATTAGACTGCTAAGACTCTAATCAGACTAAAAACTCGGGTTTACACATAAGGTTCGCTTCTTTGACCCACGCAGACTGTGCAAATTGTATTGCAACCACTCCTAGGATGTAATTGCAAGAAAAATGTAACTGTTGCAGGGAAAAACTTTAATTTACATAGCTTAAATCAGGATCAAAGCAGGTTTCTGATTTATTAATGAGAAATAATGAACTAGCAATCAGTGGCTTTTATGATTAACAATCCAACAGGTAAACTACAACACCAGACACTTACAAAAACATTGATAAACACCTCTTAATTTCTAAACACCCTTCTCTAACCAATCCCACAGAGTTCTCAGGGCATCCACAGCCATAGAGTTATGGGAATGCAGAGACAGGCTGGGTTACAAACACAACCCTCTCCTCTGGGAGGGCAGGTTACCCTATTCACACAAACCTTGTGTGAGAGAGAGAAGCGCTCGAGCTTTGTGTGAAGCTGTGCCTCTCTCCCTGCAGGTTGCTAATCCACATGCTGGTGTGAAAGCACACCATGGAGGTCACACACTGTCCAAGGTGTGAGCCCCTACTTGCTGCATCCCATTCTGTTGTGATGGGAGGCTTCCCACAGCGTCAAAAGAGGTTCAACGGCCTCTGTTTCCACTGCAAGGTGTCTCCCCACATGCTACAGGCTTCCTTGTTACTTGTTTCTTTTAAAGCTGACTCCTGTACTTCAAAAACCTCTTCATAGTTCCCTGGTTACCATTTAAGCAATTTGAAGCTTGTTTTACACTTTAACATCACTGCCTTTGGGTAAACCCTCGGACGGTTTCGGGTTTTCCCTTCACGCAAATCCTTCAACACCCACATCCTTGTCTTAACACTTGTTGCTGCCAAGGGTGGGCTGTGCGGGTAGCACTACAGGAACAGATTGGTGGGTAGCGTAGGCAACTTCAGATTGTTAAAATTTAGCACAAAAAGAAGGTGAAAAAAATCTCAAACACAGGCAGAACAGGTCACAGGAAAAGTAGGGTATCAGACAGTGTCAGGGGAGCTTAACAGAGATGTACCAGGACCAAGTACAGGACCACGAAGACTAAAAACTATCATCAGCTATTTCAGACACTGACATGGCAAAGGAGACCTATGTAGAGACTGGCTGAGATTGGTGATTGATGCATTTTATTGTAAACTACTCTGGGAGTCTTAAGTACTGTAAGTTACTTGACATCTTGTTGAAGTTTAGTTAAAATATAATGCCTGTGTGTAGATGCTAAACATAAGCAGGTCTGAGTATGAAATGATGTTAGCAACATGAGACACTATATCTTTTTGCTCAGAATTTATTTAACCTACGAATCTTTGTGTAAAAGATTCTTCCTAACAACAAGCTAAAGTTTTCATTAATCATTATCTGAGATTCCTATAACTATATTAAAATTATTTCACAGACTGACCACCAGGCCTGAGGAATGGCCAGTTTACAATTACCACAGAAAAGACTCAGTTACAGGGAGTGTACTAAACGAAGAAAACTGAATCATAAACTGATGCTAAGGTATTCAGATATACATCACATTCTGTATGTATTCTTGTTAATGAAGTTGGCTGACAATGGCCTTCTTCACAAAGCTAAAGACATTTGGAGATTTAAGTTATTCAATGCCACAAGCTGGGAACCGGAGAATCTTCAGTACAGCAGGGCAAATAACTCTTTTGTCCACTAACTGCTCGCATTTGGGTTTTTGATGCACATTCTATACTGTAAGGTGCTTTGAATTCCAATGGAATTTCTTCAAAAAGCTTAATGTGAATATAAAATATTTTTCTGAAGCATAAAAATTGAATCATTATGTTGGTCCTAAATTTCATTAGAAATTTTATCTCAGGTACAGATATAACATATTGTTTTCACATACAAATACTTTCTGATAAATGTCTATATCAAAGTTCTGCAAAAGTTTCAGAAAAGTGAAATAATGCAAGCTGTAATTTCATGATGAAGACATGTGAACTGATTTTCAAAGGTGAATTAGTGTTACAAAACTACACCCTTTGATCGCAAAATGCAACTTCTGTGAAAATGAACGTAACTTTTATTGTGGGATTACCATGAGCATGAGCCTGGAAGATGAAGACCTGAATTCTTACCAGACAGAAGAAATAACTGCATACATCATTCAAGAACAAAATTGTGGTTTGACAGAATTCATAGCTCCCAGCTAGGGTATCACTATATTCATCCACCATACACAGCACAGGAATAATGGCTGTAACTATACTTAATGTGTGGAACTCAGAAAATAAAGTGGTTAAATCAGGGGTTCGAACAGTGGAGAACTATGTAATTGAGAGAGTACTTCTTCAGAAGTTCTGTGTTCCGTCTTCAGTTTCATGACTGAAATGATTAAATAAGTTTCCTTTTTCTTAGACAGAAAATACAACAGCAAAATAAATTTATTTCTATTTATTTTCTTTTACATATTATCAAACACCTTAATTTAGGTAGCGTATAATTTCAACTGATTCCATAAATAATTAAACCTGTTTTAAAGGGAAGCTGCTACATTTCTGTTTCACATCCAAAAGTAAAAACTCCCAAAAGCTTTGTACTAGCACAGGCATATTAAAATGAGCTAGCAATACATGCACATATTTTCAAGGCAGCTATACTCCCTCCTTAAAAATGGACTAAGGTCTAAAATTATTTTAAGTTAATGAAGCTCTATAAAGTCCATGTTATCTTCCCATTGGGTAGCAGTAAAAATAGCAATAATTTCACAGCATTGATTTTAAGTTGCAAAGATACATCCATTAATTCTGAATTGAAATCATGTTCTATACCCCAATACTTTTATTTGATCTCCAGTTTATTTTCAACCACTCTGCATTTTCACGTATCTTTATGTATATATATGTGTGTGTGTGTGTGTGTATGGATGGATTGATGTATATGTGCTGGTTTCAACATTAACAAATTTGCTTTTACATGATGACTCAAGACAAAAGGAAGAAACTGAGAATTCTACATAAATAAATGATGAATTAATTCAAAACAGCCAGAAGCAGTTTGACAGACTAGATAATCTGTAACTATGTTATTTTCCCAGCAAATGCCAAATAGACATCTGGATACAAGATGTTCTTGAAAGCATCCATTTATGAATAAATAGAAGACAGTTTCAATAAGACGGGGCACGGTATTTTCCAAAGCACCTAAGTGGCTTGCAAACCACTGGCCTTAGACTCACATGTACTGCAACCTGAAGCCGACTACTTGTGTATGTTTGCATGCTACAGCAGAAACTGTGGCCACTTCTGTGCTACCGTGAAAAGTAATCTATATGCAACATTTTGCTTTCAGTGTGGTGTCAAGTTGCTCGGATGTTGAAGTTGCCAAGTGCTGCTAGACATATGGTGGCTTTTGAGAAAAACAGCATACAGGTTTAAGTAAATCAAATCAAATAAGGAGAAGGCAAAACACAGGAGATAGAGATGGTGAGGAAAGAAACTGAGGATGAGGGGGTGTGACTGTAATGTACCCTTTGAGTCCAGCGTATGTGCACACATAATTTGAAAATAAATATTTTCCAGTTACAAGAAGAAGAAGAAAAACTGATATGTTTTGCTCAGATACCTCAGACTCAATTCAGAAAAAAAATGGTATGCAGAAATTACAGAAGTCACAGAAGTTTCAATCAAAGTGGAGTCTAGGTATCCTAGACAGAGCCAGGCAGCTCATCCAACACAAGAGAAAGCAGTGCTTTTAAACTCCTAGAAGGCTAAACTAAAGCCAGGAAATGGAAGTCTGTGTCATACATTATAACTACACCCATTTTTATAATTATACTTAATTTATTATAGACATTCCTGAAAACATTCCATTGTACATTTGCAAAAACTGGAATGATGACCATTTGATGTTTACACTCTGATGAATTTCCATGCTTTTATTGATCTCACAAATCACTCTTGATCTCACTCTTACAAAGGCAGTTAATTTCCAACTGTGTTTAATTATTAATCCAGTTGGTGTTCAGATTAACCTGTAGCAGGTTTATGAGTAGATTATTCCTTACCAGACTACAGTGCTCTGTCCACCTCCAGCCTTGTAGATGCCTACTCCAATTTCCGAACTGATCAACTGTTTTTGTGATTAGCAAATTTTATGGAGACCATATAACTCATACATCACATATCCCAATAAAAATCCCAGTGGTCAACAGCACCACAGATGGGCAGCTGAGAAATCATCAGTGGAAAATATACGGAAAAATATACTTTAAGGGAGCAAGAATGAACCAAGACAGTTTCAGTTTCCATTTAGAGTGGGCACAGTTCCTACAGGAACTGAGATGATGAGTGATAACTGAAAATATTTCAATCTCATTCTATCATATCTGAAAATCTGTGTGCTTTAGGAAGTCACCATTCCACATTGTAAAACTCTGTCTTGAACTGCTTTTTGGATTGAGAACGTAGATTTTCTCAGTATTTACATCTGCAACTAAAATCATTTGAATATAAAGTGCTATAAAAATATGACCAACTGAAAAAATAATGTTTCTAAAGATGGACTTCCAAAGTGAATGGACATTTTGTAATTTTCAGCACAATGCAGATTGTCAATCATTCAGGTTCTATGACAGAGGCATCTTAAAATGGTCTGTTTCAAAATTATTTTTCATTCAAAAAAGGATCTTGTAAAGTGTGCATTACAAGAAACCTGAAGTCTTACATTCACTGAGGAGGTAGAAGATAAATGTTGAAAAATGATGTGAACATACATGTTTATTTCTGCCTCTCAGTAATATTTCACACCTCTGTTGCTGAGGCACGGCTCTGACAGATTACCTTTAATTACTGTTGCAGTTATTCAAGCTGGTCTCTTTGCTTCAGCACTGAAATGCTCAGCCACACAGCCTCAGTTGTTGAGATGACCCCAGACTGCTGGGGGTGGGAGCTCTCCCTGGACTGTCACTGCTTTGTGTGTCTCTCCCCAGTCCCCACTCTTCACTAAGCAGAGAATTTCCTACAAGGAATACATGCTTCCTAGCAGAAAAGCACAGAAAGAAGCTGCACTACAGTTGCTGAAACAGCTGCAATTTTAGTATTTTCTAGTTTTGGAGTGCTTGACTTAAGGGTTTGATGTTTTTCTACCTTTTTGGTTTTTTTAAATCTAATAACCTATTTATGCCACAAAGACCAAAACATTATCTATAAAACATCCATCAGTTTTGTAATGATTTGCATTATGTTACACAGCAAATGATAAATAGGGTACTATAAATGCCTTACATGATTAATGCACAATATGTCTTGATGCTGTAGCTTTTCAAGAAACCGTTAACACAAAAGTGTTCATAAATATGAAGCTGGCACATATGGCTAAGTAATTTATGTAAATATGTATTTGTGACACACAAATAAGAACACTTTTAATAGTTCTGGATGCATTACAATCATCAATATTTTTTTAAAAACTAAAATAACAACTTTATTCCCCATAAATTATGTCTAGCACAGAGTCTGAAATAATCCTCCTGTTTGGAAGCGTGAATTCAATTCAGTTCTAAAGATTTCCTGCTTCCTGTAGGAAAGGGCTTTCTATTTCAAAACCTTAGACTTCAAAACCATACACACATTTTTATTCTATTTGCCTAATGCAGTAGCATGGAAACTGATACTCTTTAACTGTAATGTAAAAAATTCTGCTTTGGTTTCTCCCATGTAACTTCTTGCAGGTATCTGGACTGAAGCTGAGTTACCACAAATACACAACTCTGCATTAGGAATATGATTAGTTTCATTGCAACTTCTCTACTTTATAAATACTAGCATTAACATACACTTTCAGAGTAATGCAGCTGCTAAGGAATTTGTACAACACCGTAAGCATTATAAAAATTAAGCACCATTAAACACTTGTCTGATCTTTTAGTTCCCACCTGACTTTTCTTCATAGTTCTGCAAATGGTTAAGAGTAGAACAGAATAGATCCAGAATAACTATTCTATGTGAGTCAGATAAAATATAGCTTGAGCTGGAATAAAGTCTGTAATAAAAATCAAAAGAATGAAGATCCTGTGATATTTTACAATATTTTAAAAAGTTATATCAAAAGTTCTATCAATGAATGAAGAAAAATAGGTTTAAATGCCCCTTCTAATGCCCTCTCTAATGAATAAAAACCATAAAATATCCTTGCTGAAGTATTCACAGTACTTTTTTTTTAATGTTTGAATTTCAGGATAAATATTATTCTCTGTCTGCCTGTGGTAGATCATCATGTATTGCAGCATTCAACTGGCATTTTATAGCCAGTGTTTTATAAAAGTCTGTTTAAAAATAAACAAGCATAAGAAAATTCATCAGAGTCCTATGTCCTGATTAAAGTGATTAAAGGGATATAGTGATAAAGTCACACACATGGCAATGTAAAACCCAGCAATCACCACATTTTTATGCAATCTCCCACTGATATTTAAAATTGAATGTTTCCTTTATTAGCAAAGAAAGAAAAGAGTGCAGTTAAACATTTTTAATTCAAGTAATATTCTTCGTTCACAATTTAATCTGCAGATAAGTTTCAAGCTTAAAAAACCCCTGAAGTCTCATGATCCCTTTCCAGTACATAGAATGAAACATGAGGTACAAGAAAAATAATTTTTAATACTCTGTTCAAAGAGAGTATTCTAATATAATTTCAAGACAGTTTATGACAGTTTTAAAAGGCTGGCAAGATTAAACTTCAGCTTCTAAGTTTATCCCAAGACTCTTGAGCAAATTCCTGTGTTTTCCAGGAGAATACAGAAACTCCACTGCACAGAGTGGCCAAAAGGGTGAACAGCATCCTGACTTGTATTAGGAATAGTGTGACCAGCAGGACTAGAGAAGTGATTGTGCCACTGTACTCACAGAATCACAGAATGTTAGGGATTGGAAGGGACCTCGAAAGATCATCTAGTCCAATCCCCCCACTGGAGCAGGAAGTTTCTTCTCAAATTTAAGCGGAACCTCCCGTGTTCCAGTTTGTACCCATTGCCTCTTGTCCTATCATTGGTTGTCACCGAGAAGAGCACTGGTGAGGCCACACCTTGAATACTGTCTTCAGTTTTGGGCCCCTCGTCATAAAAAGGACATTGAGGTACTGGAGAGTACAGAGGAGGGTGACAAAGCTGTTTAGGGGCCTGGAGCACAAGTCTGATGAGGAGCGGCTGAGGGAACTGGGGCTGTTTAGACTGGAGAAAAGGAGGCTGAGGGGAGACCTTATAGCTGTCTACAACTACCTGAAATGAGGCTTTAGCATGGAGGGTGTTGGTCTCTTCTCCCAAGTAGCAAGTGATAGGACAAGAGAAAATGGCCTCAAGTTTTGTCAGGGGAGGTTTATATTGGATATTAGGGAAAAAAAAAAATCATGAAAAGGGTTGTCAGGCATTGGAACAAGGTGCCCAGGGAAGTGGTGGAGTCACTGTCCTTGGAGGCATTTAAAACGTGTATAGAAAAGGTTCTTAGGTACATCGTTTAGTGCTAAAGTAGGTTATGGTTGGACTCAATGATCCTGAGAGTCTTTTGCAACTGAAATGATTCTATGATTTTATGATGCTATAACTGTCAACTATTCATTTTGAGATGGCCCTCAGGTATCAGCATTGAACTACTGACTTTGGAGAACTGGATTATCTGCATGTGATACCAGAGCAATGAATGGTAGCCCAAATCATGTGCCAAATTATATTGATGAAAAGAAGCCATATAGAATAAAGTCCTGGTCCCTCCACACTACTATTTCCAGATTTTTTACAAAACCATTTCAACTCTTTCACAGCACCAGTTACCTAAAAAGATAAATGATCAGTGAGATGTTATGAGCTTTATCAATAGCTGCATATGACTGGGAAAATGACTACCAGTGAGTTCTATAGTCATGTCATCATTACAGTTTGGACCACTGAAGTTTTTAATATATATATATATTATTATTTTTATTACTTCCCATCTTCAAGGCACAGATAGTGCATTCGATACTTGGGATTTTGATTTTTGAGAAACTGCAATGCCACAGGAGAACAACAAGGATCATCAGAATCTTCACCATGAACAAATAAAACCATAAATACAGTTAAGCAATATAAAAAGCAAATTCTGTACAGTTCAAATCCATTAACTAAATTTGGAGGATGGTTTTGCATTTAATTTCCTTGTTCCTCTATTCTTATTTGTAAAATAGACTACCCCTTAGACTCATAAGTAACGTGTTTATTAATGTTTATGTTTATTACAGTTATTAATGTTTATTAAGTACTCCAGCAACTTGCATGACAACCACAACACTTACCCTATTAAGGAATTAACCATTTTGTATTCAGAGCAGTCTTTACATAACACACAATAAATATGACATGTTGACACACAGTAAGCAATGAAGAAAAACAGAAACTGAATAATGAATACTTTTTCTTGACATAAACATTGTAATTTTATACATAAAAGAAGTTGTGTACCTGTTTGGGGGGAAAAAAAAGAAAAAAAAAAAAAAGAAAAAAAAAAAAAAAGAGGAGAAAGGGAGAAAGGGAGAAGGGGAGAAGGGAAGCAGGGGAGAGAAGACTGCATGTAAAAACCACATGCACAGGAGAGCTGAAATAAGTGTATTTGTAAGTTTAATTCTAGCAATTTCCCACTCTAGCCAAATTTATTTTAATAAAACTATGTATACAGAGGATCATAGTATTTCTGAAGGCATCTTTAATAAGTGGTCAACACGTTCTGTCAGATAAGCATCAGTAAACCTTGGCAAAAACTGTTTCAGATTATGTTAACATTAGCGAAGTTTTATGTCATATTAAACAACAGTACAATGTTGCCCACATAAGGAACGAATGTCTTCAAAAATCTGTGTGAATCATATAATCATGGTTATCATTTAATAACTCCAGCAGCTTCTTACAATATTTAAAGACTGTAAAGTATTTAACATTTCATGTAATGACAAGCAGTAATAAATACCGATTTTCTTCATAAAGATCATTAAAAGGAGCAGTATAAGTATTACTGAAAATGTCAATATTGATCCTACATAACAAATGTCAAAAATGTTGTAAGGGGAGTGCTCTCTTGCAAAACCTAAAGGAAAAGCTTTTCTAACTTTTGAAATGGAGACAGATTTCTCTCTTGCATAGCTGTTGTAATCTCCAGAGATAACTGTCCTATAAACATGGAATTCTTCAGAGGAAAGAGCAGAAAAACAATTTTTCTCACCTCAGCTCATGAATTATGATGTTGTTCATTCATTGCTTCTCATACTGTATTTTGTTATTACCAGTGGTCTTTCTACATTCTGGGTTAATAAATTTTAGTATTACTGTCAAAACTAGATCTGTAGAAGTAAGAATGGAGCAACACCTGGCCTTGAGTAAGAAAAGCATTTGTGATTTTTCAGATTCATAACAATATTTAAGTGCACTGATCCACTCAGGTTCTAAAATGAGGATGAAACAATGAGTATTCTATCCTAAGGTCTCCCTATTGAATATATGGCAGAGTCCCATTTCCTAACACACTTCATCCTACGTGCGCTAATCCTGTGGGAATGAACGATCGATTGTCTGGCAGTTTCCTCAGAATCTGCTAACTTATACACAGAGTATAGAATAATCTTTCAAGCGTGAAGGTATAAAACATCAGCCTACCCAAAAAAAAAAACCTTTTGAAGCAGATCCAATAGCAGCTGGACTGCTGAGGCTTTCAGTTTCCTGGTGTGATACAGGGGACGCACGCATTGTGATAGAGGAGGAAGGAGGAGCACTCTTACTGTTCGCTAGGTAACTCATTTTTGCTCACAGATGCATGAATCAAGAGTTATGGGCTATAAGTTATGAAACCATATGAACTGAGTGGCAAGTAAATTCACATGAGAGACCAGTCTGGCCAAAGGGAATTGAGCTCTTCCTTGTTCTTATTTGTTTGTTGTATTTCTTAATGAGTTCATACTGTACCCTTACTGCAAGGGTACAGTAAAGGAACTAAGCTTCTATACTCAGGGCCAGGTTCAGCAATTCTAAGAATCAAGGAAAAGGGTTGAGGGAAACTGCCCTGTGTGTGCCATGGGGGATACATAGCCAGCTCATCTGTGCCTTTGCTCGCTGTTAGCTGATGCCTGTCTGTACCCATGATGCAGGTTGCCAGAATCAGAATGGCATGTGAACGCCACAGCAAACAGCAAGATACTACAATTTTTCTATAAATAGCCCACAGGGGCTTATCCACTGCAGAGAACAACATGCTAGCTGCTACGAGAATGTGACAAGGCGGCTACAAGGTATTTCCATAATGACTATATCCACTGTGCACACTCTACAACCTATTTAGCCTCCAGCTGAAATAAATTCTAGTCTCTCTCCACCTCCAAAAGCCACCTTCCCTGAACAGGAATTTCTCCAAGATGTAAAAACCTTCTTGTTGCAGGAAAGTTAAATTAGTATTTCAGTATACCACTGTAACAGATGTATACAAATTCAGCTTCCAGAAATAAGTTTATAAATTGGTGTTTCCCCTACCCAGAAAACTTCAGTATAATCTTCACTGTGTATCATTAATATAGAGAACACTCAAACTCTAATCTTCACAGAGCTGAGAAAATAACCTCTCATTCATGTAGCAGTGATAGCAGTACTGCAGAACATAATGATATTTGTGCTAGGACTAGGCTCTCAGAGACATAATCATATAAAACTCACCTTTCCTTTACAAATACTTGCTACCATGCTTCAAGTCTACCTGTTTTTCTCAATACAAGGAGGCAACTTCAAATTTACATAAACTAAAGATACTCTGTCTCACACAGACACTCATATATAGTGTACGCACATACGTATTTATATTCCAGTAAATTCCAATATCAAAATAAATTTAGGGTAGACTCCTGATTTCTGAATGTGTCACACTGGTAATGCTGTGTTTTTCTTACTGTTACTTACAACTCATTTCTATGATTTATTCAGGAGGTACAGTTATTTTACGTACCAACTTTATTTGAAAATAACTTACTAATAGTAACTCTGCCAAGAATGTCTGTAATCTCCTTTCATTGTGGTATTCTTTATTGCTCATTATAGCCTTTCAATATTTAAGAAAGTACAGAAGATGAGCCCTGCTGTGGGACATCTGCCTGTAACAAGAAGGCCACAGAGACATCTTTAGAGGAACTGTGATTTAAGGTCTTTCCCTGAGCACAGAAAAGCTACAATAATCTTTGAAGAGAGACAAATTCAAATCAAAACAATGTTAGAAAAACAAAATTGAGAATACAAAATAGTAATAATGCCATCTAAGTTTTAGACCTTTATAATAAATATGACCATTGGAGAATAGAGAAAAAGCAATTTTTAAAAAAATAAATACTAATCTGAAACTTGCTTTAATTTAGGGAAAGAACTTTACTTGACAGCTGTTTAGACAAATATAGTAAAATAGTTCACAATGTTTGGACAAGTATATTGATACTGTATTGGAAGTGTGAGATAGGTATAGATCACTTTACAAGTGTATCATCTTTACAACAGAAGGTATTTCTTGCCAGGAAAAGCACTACCCTGATAATTTCCTTAACTGTATTCTAATAAAATATTTTCTATATCAATTAAATGTTATGGGATCAGTACAGGTTAGTGAATCTTCTATGGCAGTTATTATCTGTTTTTCTTCCTTGAAAGGGAAGAGACAATTTCTGAATTTCTAAATATATCAACTTAAATATGAGTAAAACTCCCAGAATTTGAAGATAACGTATGACTGCTGTAAATAGTGAAGATAGCAAGGTGAGAGAACCACAAAAAACTCTTCAATCTGGCACATAGATAATTCAAAAGGCAGCTTGCTTACAAAATATGATCAAAATTTGTTCATCCCTTGCCCATGTGCAATGTTCAGTAAGAATATGAATGCAACTTAATGCCATATTGTTGTTTCCTGACCAAATGACAGAAATAGTTCTGGACGGAGAAAGCCTTTAATCTATAATCCTCTCACATGCAGCAAATTATGATTCATCAAAACAAAACAAATCAGGATGTAGTTCATTCCTGTTTCTGGACTTTCACACAGAACAGACTTTTTGATGGTTTTGCTCAAATTAAACAGAAAATCCTACAATTGCCAAAGCTTTTCGACCTTAGAATATGATCAGAACAAACACAGTTATAACACAAGAATTTCAAGGCTTGCATAAAAAATCCAAGTGCATTTGAAGGAAGGATTTTGTCAGACAGTTTTAAGGAGGCACAGTAATTTGGAATTAGCTGAAGAGCTAAAAGAATGCATTATGTTTTTTTTTCATTTCCCTAGGAGAAGTAATTCCTATAAATGAATCTACCTGAACGGAAGGAGAATACTATGAAGCTCAAATGGAAAAACTGAAAGCAACATAGTGACAAAAGAACGAAAATCGGAGCAAATTTTTGGAATAAAAATTGAACAATGCATCTAAAAACCAAAACTAAACAGAAAGCACTGCGATTAAAGTCTTTTAAACATCAATCCATGAAGTTAAAACCCCCATAATGTCTTCCATTTAATGAAACAGTAAAATACCCTAACAATTATCTTAATTATAATGTTATAGCTATTTAGTTTTGGTGTTTTAAAGGAGGCATAGTATTAGTGATAGCTGTCCGATTTACATTCACCTAATCACAGATCAGTTGTGGTGGTACTTTAATTCATAATCATAGCAAAAAATCTCTAAATCCATAAAGAACAAACAAAAATCAGATGAAGCAATGATAAAAATACGAACTGCCGGCACAACAATCCAGGTAGGCAAATGTTCACTACATTCGCACTGATCACACTAATGAATATCAATTTAGCATCCTGGCTCTCTGATTTTCTAAATGTTAAGCAAATAGCATGACAACACATTTGAAATTCTTGCTCCATTTCCCATATAACTTCACAAAATGTCTTTAGCCAAGTAAGTTCATCTAATTTTGGAACTAAACTTAGAATTTTTTATATCCTTCAGTATCCATTCTGGTCAATTTTTCTTCAAGTTATCATCATTGTGTCAAGAGTTAAACTGTGTGGGTTAGAATTCTCATTTTCAAATATGGAACAACTAACAACTTCTGCAATGCAAAAGAAATTGTACAACACTCTGTTATTCCTGTAAGGTTTAAGTTATTCAACCCATTCCACACTACATAAATTCAATAATACTGCTGGTCAAAATTCTATTCAAAATTCTGTGATAAAAAAGTGAACAAAATAAGATTAATGTATTTTATGACAAATGTAAAACTTATACTTTGACAACCTATAGAAGTACAAAAATCTGTAAGTAAGAAATGCTTTTATTGATTGACAGATTAGTAAATGCCTAGTCAACTATTACTATGACATGGTTTTGCATTCTGTTGCAGAATTATCTGGGCAAAACCAGTTATTCACTTGTTTTTCCCCACTAAGTCTGGAGAAAATAGGTTTATATCTTCACTGGGCATGAAGAAAAATAATAAAGGGGAGAGGTAAATTTAAATATTACTGTTACAGTTTCCAGAATTCTCTATGGGTAATTTCAAAGATACAACAGGAATGCAAATACAAAAAAAGAGAGAGCTCAAAGCTGGTCTCTGAGCCAAAGAAGATACTAAGGAGAGACAGCCAAGCAAGAGAGCAGTTCCTCTGCCAGAAAACCCAACAACAATGCTTTTCATAGAAGTCTTTCGGAAATCACTTTCATTATAAAGGAGAAAATATTAGAAAGAAGTTGCCAGAGCTGCAATTAAAAATTCTATTCTTTTAACAGGGTAATCACAACTTTCTTAATTATGACTAGAGACAATAATGTCATTCAAAATACTTGAGGTATGTATCACTAGGTATATGATAAAGAGAATCAAAATGCATAGCAATAAACTTGATGGCCTGATGTACATTTTCTTTTCTTAAATTTATGTAATTAATTAGCCAAAACCATTGCTGTCATTAAGCTAAGAATGAAATTGGCCCTGAAACATTTCTTGACTGTTGGAGAGGATGTGGACTTAGGGAGCCAGGATCAGATGCCTGGCTACAACAAATAGTCTCTTTCACCTCTTTTAAGATAGGTAGTTTTCTACCATAGGCATTTTGTCCATGATCTGTCACAGCTGGCAAGTTGCTCTTAGCTAACTAATAACAACAAAACCAAAACAAAAAATAAAAACTAGTAACAAACTAAGCTATTGATTTATACGTCAAAATTATTACAGAAACGATTGTGTTCCTAGACCTTCACAGGGCAACATTCACTACTGTACAAGGAAAAAAAAAAAAAAGTGAAATCAAGCCTGACAACCATGACTTCTGGTGCACATCTGTGATTGCTGTGATTCTAAACTACGGTTTTGAAGGAAGAGTATGTTAAGAAGAAAATTAAAGGCTCAAAATTCCTTTAAAAAGCTTGATATCAAGATGGAATTGTATAGCTTTATAATAAAAATTAATAGAATTGCCCACATTTTTCCAGGAAACTCACTGGAGAGAAGAGTCACAGACTCAGAATCACTGAACGGTTCGGGTTGGAAGAGCCTTTAAAAGATCATCTAGTCCAACCCCCGTGCCATGGACAGGGACACCCTCTGCTAGACCAGGTTGCTCAAAGCAACTTCCACCCTGACATTGAACACTTCCAATGACGCGGCATCCACAGCTTCTCTGGACAACTTGAGAAGTTGTGGATGAAGAGAGACAATAAAATTTCCTTCAAATTACAGAAGTAACACATTTTCCTTCAGCAGATAGTATCCTCTCAAAAAATGCTGAAAATGGACTCTGAGCACATTACTTTGACTTTAGGCTCACTTTTAATAAGCAAAGGTGTACAAACAAATCATAGAAAAATAACCTGATGTTCTTCTACAGAGGAGAGGACATAGAGTAGTCTGATATAAAAAGTTTAGGAACCTTAAACTAGAAAACAACTGGAATTTTGTGGACAAACCTGTAATTCAAGAAAGCCTAGGAGTTCTTATAAAAATTGCTGAGGTGTCTGCTAAATATGTAACAATTTTAACTAAACCTTGAGAAAGCTTCACATAAAATTGATGCTAACTGACACATCAAGGATGTTTTTCTGCTTTGATAAATAAGATTGCAGAAAAGCATCAGAAAATAGCTTGAGGATGGTAGCTCTTAACTGGTCAGAATTGTAATAACAGAAGAAAACAAAAAGCAATGTTTTAAGACTTCAATTTGGAGCTAACAAGTAAAAACAAACAAACAAACAAACAAAAACAAAAACCCCAAATAAACCAACCAAAAACCAAAACCCAAAACAAACACACAACCACACACAAACAGATTGAATTACTGGATACTGATCTAATCTAAGTCATTAGGGAACTGAAGAAAGTAGGAAATGAGGAAATGTTTCAGGTGGAACAATAAAAGGTGGAATGTGATATTCAGGAAGCTGATCTACAAGGCATCAGAGACAAAGGCAGAAAACATCAACAGTTTGTTTCAGATTTTATATTTTGGAGTTGCTTGGAGAGTACACTGGTAGAAGAACACAAGACTTTTTTCGAAAATAAATGCTCTAAAAATATTTTTTTTTTCTAATTAATTAACTGACTTGTATGACAGTTCCATAAATTTGAATTTTATTCTTGGCTTATATCATATACTTAGTAGTTCCATAAAATGAGTGTGCATCTGTTCTCACAGTTTTCTCATATTACTACATAATAGATTGGAAGCAGTGAGTTACTTTTCCTGAAGTAGTTGTCTGAAAAAAGAAGAACATCTAGTGATAAAGATGTACTTGAATAGAACTTTGCATTAGGTCAATTTTGCACATCTGACTCATCTTTTTTTCCTCTGGCTGCACCTCTCTGGCATGTTCTGATAGCTTTCAGTGCCCCAAATGACCTTTACTGATTTCGAGTTGCTCAGGTTGTGAACACACCAAAACGAATTTGTTTTCTTTGTGTTTCTAAAGCTACTATGTTTGTACGCTAATTACAAATTAAATGCTTGACCCATAAAAGAATCGGCAGGAAACCTGAAATGAAGGCATTATCCAACATTTCATGCTCCTTAGTGATGTCATTTTAAATATTTTAGACAGTCTATAAATAATTAAAACCTCACCATAGCAAATTATGTCCTATTATGCAAATAAATAGCCTCCTCCCTGGTTTCATTAAAGATTCTAAATGACAAGCTGAGTAGTTTAAACATGGCACGGTACTGCAGTGAGGCGAGAAATCTTCCAATATTTTTTTTTTTAATTGTTAGTGTCAAGTTTCATGTGGATTTTTACTCTAACGCTTTAATTTGCATGAACAAATAAACCTTTAATAAACCTTTTGTAAATGGTAAAAATGCATCATTTAATTAAATTCAATTTGTTGTGAAACTGTTGTGTTCATGAATATTTAAGTTACGCAGAATCCATAGTGGGAAAAATACAAGCCTATTCTTTTTTTTTTTTTTAATGGAAATCTGTATTTATGTACTAATGTTTCTATAAAATCTTTTTTTGTTCACATACCCCATATATATTAACAATATGTCATGTTTTTACATTAAAAATTGTTAAATATCTGATCTTGTTTTCACAGTAAAATTCCAATTTTATTTCAATAGAAACAGAATTCAGCTGCCTTACTATATGCCTATAGCAAGCAGACTTACATCATATATAGTTCTTATATGTGGGACTACATTTTCGCAGCAGTATTTTTCCAGACTTGAATTTTCAAATCCACTAGGTTATCAAGACCCTTGAAATCATATATTTACCAAAACATGTATTTACCAAAGTACAAAATTATCTATTTAACAAAATTAAGTATATCAAATAATCAGAAATCTAGGCTAAGAAAGGAAAGATTATTCCTTTATATATTTTTCCTTCAAAGTTGCAATTCCAATTATTACATACATAAAGTATTGCAGGAAAGATATGGCAAACTTATGAAAAAATACACCAAATTTCAAAAATTCAAATGAAAAACCTTGTACCTTGAATCAACTCAAAACCTTTCAAACATCTTCTTTATCAATATGCTAATATGAATTAATTACATATTACAAGAAAATTGAAAAATGAATCTGTGTGTGTTTTTTTGAACTCCAGTGTTGAATAACTACAATCTACTTGCCAGTCAGCAGAACTTTCAATGCAAATAAAACAAGAATTTCAGACTGATTTCTTAACATAACTCTAAAATTCATCAAATTCAGCTTTTTTTTTCCTGAGGAAAGACCACAAATCTCAACCTCCAGTTTTTCAAATAAGGTTAAAAATACGTATTAAGATATAATTTCTTTCATGAAATAAATATATGTTAAGATCTCTCTGTAGTGGTGCTTATTTACATGTACAGCAACCAATCTTTCTAAGAGTTCTCAAAACAGTGGGGTTTGGATAACATCAAAATGAATACAAATCGAGAAAACTGTGTTTAGAAAATGCATTTGCAGCCTCCTACAGCATCTAAGTACAACAGCTTATTTACTTCTGTCCATATTTCTACCTGGTCTCTTTGCTACACCCCGACTTTGGTTAGACACTCCCTCCCTTATTAATATATGCAATATAAAGCTATTTTTTATAGTTGTTCATTGCCTTCCAGATCTTCTCACCCTATCTTTCATACCACCTGCAACCTACAACGCTATTTATTGTTACCACCTTCTAGAACATTAGTTGCTTAAGGAAAAAAGACTTTCCTCTATTCTTTTCTAAAAAGACATTCTTTATAGTCACAGTCATTTTGCTACCTCAGCTCATGTCAGGGTTTGCATTGCACTAAATGATGCAACTAGATAATTTGTTCTCTGTTTTTCTCAGAGAGATACTGGGAGAAATTAAAGAACGTAAATGTCTTCCTTTCTCTGAGTATATTCAGGTATGTGTATTGAACCAAATTACTGAGAACCAGGTGTATTCTAGAAGTTTGAGTACATAAATCTATTTAACCGACTGTGTTTTATATGGATCCCTGTTCCCATAAACAATTGAAATCAACCCCAAAGCAATATCAAGCAGGATAAATGAACTATGCAGTGATTGGGGAAAAAAAAAATATATAAGAAATACAATGCCAATAGATTCTGGAATAAAAGGTGGGGTTGTGGGGTTTGGGTTGTTTTTTTGTTTGTTTGTTTGTTTTGTTTTTTTGTTTTGTTTTGTTTTGTTTTGTTTTCAGATAGGAGACTTCTGTATGGGGGGGGGGGGGGGAAGTTTTGGTAAGAAAAAACTAAGAGCTTATTTAGCTATTGCCAAGTGGAGGACACGTGCATAATGAATGGTAAGTCAACACCACCACAAAATAACTTACAAAAGACAGTCAAACACTGGGAAAAAAAAAAAAAAGCTAGACTACCCAGAGTGTTGTGAATGTCTTGAGGTGCAAACAGAAGTTTTCAGTAGCAGCATTCATCTTGCACGAAGGTGTACAACTAACAAACTATTTGAAAGATAGTGGGGAAAAAAAGAGTGGCATGTGACATACAAGTCTTAAAGAGACAATATCGCATATCTGCATATCGAAAAGGCACAAAGAGATGAAAAAAGGGTCTCAAAAATAGTATCGCTACTAAGCAGTGGTGATACTAATGAATAAGCATCAGTTAAATATTAGAAAATGTGTATGAAGTGTAATACGGAAACCACTTATGCAATTATATTACACAGGTAAATAAGAAATTACATAAATTATGGTTTAATTAACTATGTGATAGCAGACAATCTTTAAAGAGAAAAAATCAGAAGAGCAGTATTTTAGCTACAATATAGAATAACATTTACTGTACTTGCACCAAAAAAAATGGATAAGGAAGGGAAAAATACAGTATTAAATAACTATTAAATGCTAATATTTGTATTTCTATAAAGCACACATCCTACCAAACACTGCATCTATACAACAACACCTCAAAGAAGACGACTGGTTAGAAGAGATTTTCTGTAGTACTGGAAGGCTGAGACTTAAGACACAATCAAATCACCTTTACTTACAAGTGGTGTTTCAGTAGATTATGCATTATAGACAACATACTTATTATTCTCCAAAATGGGGTAAAGTGCCTTTCAAAAAAATGCTAGGAAAAAATGTTTACCACGTGCTGTACCGTATCTTCCAAAAGCCATTCAAAGCAAGACAATTTATTCCAAATTATTAAATAATTGTAACTGTATTTCTATGATTATGTAGAATTGGCTTAAATATCTTTAAAACATTTTTTAACATTTTTAAAAAGTCACCATCTACAGTTTAACTCAAGAAGTATTTGTAAGGAGTTTAATACACTAACTTTGAAATTTTCTGAAAAAAAAATCAGCTATCAACATTCTTCACTCTATAAAATATTTGTTCTCAAATCTAGCACTACCTTCCTTATTTGTTTTCAGACAAAAAGGTTTAAAGATGAAACTCTCAAGCTATATAAGCTATTTTGGTTTATAAGCAAAACCAAAAGGTTTTCCCTTCAGCAGTGTTAAGTTGGTTTTAAAAGAACGTTAGAATCACGATAATTCATAGAAAAACCACTCTCCATTTACTGTGATTCTCATTGTCAAAAAAGACTTGAATTATAACAATGTTAACGTCGTGCTGACATAAAAGGTATATAAAGATGGTAAAAATGGAAAGATACTTTTTTACATAAGAGCTGCATAAGCATTTAAGTTTTAAATTTTCATCTATTCGAACACTTTAAAAAATAATGTTCTTGTAGGTGAAAAATTTCAAACTCAACTTCAAAATGCAAATGTGAATTTTTGCACAGAAACTATCACTTGTAGTATAGTACTTGTTGCTTTTAGTTATTCCATTTACCCATCATTCACTCTCTAATCTCCTTTAAGCCCATGTTTCTCCATTCCATATACAATAAAAGGATTATGCACATCCTACCTCTTAACTTTCTCTGGAGGATAACAGATTTAATTACTGTTCTTCCTTCCATGCAAGCTTTCAAGTCAGCAAATTTTGTGCAGCTCTGTAGCATAGTTATTAATACAGAAGTCTTATGTATTTGCATTCAGGTGATACAAGCAAAGCACATGTTGTGCA
Organism: Patagioenas fasciata; assembly: GCF_037038585.1. Lineage (NCBI taxonomy): Eukaryota > Metazoa > Chordata > Aves > Columbiformes > Columbidae > Patagioenas > Patagioenas fasciata. Next base: position 36,869,231 of record NC_092523.1, read on the forward strand.
ATGCTGAATATGAAGCTATTTGCTATTTATACTTCTCATAAATTAAATTTTTAAAATGTATTACAGCTAATAGTTGTCTGTTTACAATACAGATTATGGCTTACTTTTAAAATAAAAGAATATGTAATGAAAATCTGATTCTAAATTCAGGTGTAACATACTATTAATTAGATACAGGAACAAAAGCAGAACATAGCACATATACAGAACAGTTGCCCTGAAAGCATGCTTTTCCTATGTATGTCCTGTGCTTTGGAGTGTCAAAACCCTCTGTACTTAGAGATCTACTTCACAAAGAGGTTTTGCACAAAATCAGTTAATTGCTTCAACAGAAAAATTGTACAAGTTTTGCTGTTCATTATGAACTTCTTAGTCACAAAGGTAAAGAAGGATCTCCTCTTTAGTATAATTTCCCCTACTGTGCAGTTTAGAGAAAAGCTTTCTTTTGCTTCTTTTGCCTGGAATTCTTTCAGTATTGGAAAATATGTTGATACTTCAAAATGGATATATAAACTATGAAAAGATTAATGTATTTTCAGCTTTAATTTTAATTTACGCTCCAATACTCATATTAGACTTCACACATCCTGTGCATTTACATGTGGTGAATTATTCTGTTCCAGTCAATGTCCTCTGAATGCAAGATAAAGCAATATCTAGCCTGTAGGTACTCAGAGTAAACCACGATTCATAGTGCAATGGTCAACTCTTATATAAGAAGGGATCACTGTACAAGGCTGAATTGTTTATTATCTGAAACCAAACATACACTTTTTTAAAAAAATAGGAGGAATAAAAATAAGATTTTCTGGAACATATTTCTAGTTGTCAGCAGATATGCTTAGCAGCCTAAAAAAATACAGCAATAAATTTGAGCAGTGCTTTAACACAGCATAATAATATTAAAAGTTACTTTATCAAGAAGAAATAGCTATTTATATTATATATTCAACAATGTGCATGAGAATAGCAGTTTTAAAGCAAATTGAATACAAGCTTTCACCCACAAGATGTGTTTCTATGAAAATTTCAAAAGAAAACCGCTGAATTAGCATCTGGAATGAAAATTAAATGTACGAAGTAGAGAAGAACCCTGAAGATCCACAGCTGGAAAAGTCAGTCTGAAGCTCTTGTTGATGCAAAAAACCATATATAAGATAAAAAGAGCTGCATTATGTCCTCTGTAGCTGAAGTAAACTAATCAAAAGATATGGGCACATTCTTCATTAAAGAAAGTATGTTAGTGATATTAAATTGCCTGTGCTTTTAAAAGGTTATTTCAGTACAATAGGACAGAGCCTATGAAAAAAATATAAACCCTGTGGCCAAACATTTTCTCTAAAAACTTACAAAAAGGAAAGAACGCATACATACAATTTTATTATACATCTTGAACTTGTTATCTATCTTGTTTTTGCAGGTAAAGCAGATATTATTTTTATTATTATCATTATAGATAAATATACAGTAAGGAGCATCACAGTTAATATCTGATTTTTATACCATTTCATAGCATATCTACAAAATCTTCACATTTCAACATGAAATTTTATCCTCTGCTAAGCAACTTAATTGTACATTAGTAGATAACTTTTTTCTTAAACAATTATATTATACACCAAAACTTCAAATGTGATAAAACAACCATCTCAGCCTCCTCAGATACTTAAATTCATAGTTATATATGTGTAAATTTAATGTAGCCTGTGTTTCGAGTTGGATTTTTGTTTGCCTGTTTTCACTTAGCTACCTAAATATGCCTATTGCAGTTCTCAAAAGTATAGGTTTATATTTTATTTCATTGGCTAAGTATGTTGAACTGGTTTAAATGGCAAATATTGTTAAAATTTTGAAGTTTTCAAGTAGAGAAATATTCAAACGCAATTTTTGTCTAATTTAGTTTCAAATTCTTCAACCAATTCTGCTATCAAACATCTGTATTACTGTAATGAAATTTGGATTAAGCCCTAAAGAATCAAATCAAGTTCTTCATAGAGTTTGGGTGTGTAAAAATCTGAGTGTGAAATGTTCCTGATATTTAAGAAAACAAATTTGAAGTTGTGTCTCTGATGAAAAAACTCACAGGATGTTGAGGCTAAAATAATTTTTGAGAGTTCTAATATCCTATTTATAAAAATATTTATTATGCATTTGAATTCTGTTATGATTGTTTTATTTACCATTAATATTGATTTTTCCTTGATAATATGCAATAAATAGATGAAAATTAGTATATACGATCAAAAATTACCTCAATTGAATTAAGGTCTGTATTTCAGTCAGAGGATTGTCCTGACGCTATGATTTGAACCACGCAAGTGCAATACAATCAGCTAGCGAAGGTCAGCTCAACTGGAAGAGTAAAATGTAAACTTTGCTTTGAATTATAAGTCTTCAAAATCCAGTATCTGCAATGCTCAGGCACTAAGCACAGAAAAGCTAAAAGGAAACAGCACAGAAAGTCTATCAAAATCACAACTGAGTTTTCTTTTCCCAATTTAAAAACTCTTCTGTATTATAATCTGTTGCACACTAAGTAATTTTAGTGTTACTTTCCCTTACCAAATTTTAGTACAATTACAAGCATATACAACTAAAATTATATTTAAATTAATAAAGTAAATTATGAACTTACAGAATAGTGGAATTTTTTGTTTCAGTACACTTTTTTCTTATTCAATTTTAATCTCAAATAAATATACAATTTTGTAATGTTACTCACATTCAAAACATATATTCCAGTCCTGAAGTGTTACAGGTTGAATTTAAAAAAGAATCTCCTATACAAATTCTCAAAATCTAACTCAAGATTTGCATCAATGTATGAAGTACATACGTGTACGAAACAGCTTACACAGACCAGTAACAATATCAGCTACTTAAAATCCTATATTCTGGATACAGCCCTTGCAGACACCACCTGGAACTATGACATTTTGGGGGTTTGTGCTGTGGATCTTCACTCATGCTTCCATAGCTCATTTTTCTTGCCTAGCTGTACAACCTTTCCAAACTCTTTAAGCACTACAGAAGATTTGAAGGGCCAGACTATGTCAGTATGCATCCAAGAGAAGGGAAAAACCTCTACTATAGCAACCACATTTTGTTGTTTTTTAGGATGCATACAGCTTTCAGATTCTGCTGGGATGAAATGTAGCATGAACATACACGATCACAGAGAACAATATTATTTGCTGTGCAAAACACTTCATTTTCCTCAGTTCTTTATCTTGTTTGCCAATTCTGATATTCCTATTAGGCTGATAATTCCTTTAAATTAAGGAGTAAAGGAGCAAAAAAGCTTCAAGTTTCTCTCAGAACTTTCTCATGGGGGGGTTTCTGTGGCAGGAAAGAAAAATCCTGGTATGTCGCATTCCAAGGGACTACAAAGACTTTCTGATTCCTAAAGCACCAAGTTGTAATCCTTTGTATATAGGAACTGGTAAGAATTATAACTGAATATAATTTCAAAAGCATATGATTATTCATATATATTAATATGGTAATACTAATTACTTCACCAAGTACAAAATGTAATATCTTCAAAATTCTCAGAACTGTATTTACAAGACTTGTGTTCTCAGTATCTAAGGATTTTTCCTATAATGAATTTATTTAATATTTTATGAAGACAGTTTAGACTGTGCTGGCTTGAAATGTAGCATTGATTTAGAAGATGGAACTGAAAATGTTAATTTCAAATAACATTGCACAACCAGAAGTTCAGATGTTTGCTGTTCTTTTTCAACATGATCCTTCCACACTCCTTCAATTTATTTCAAAATAACAGAATCTCACTGAGATCATCTGAGGATCATGACACAAAACCACAATTCCAATAAATGTTCCATGAAATAATTCTAACTTGTTAACAAAAATTTTGTAAATAAACTTTTACAGCAAAGGGTGCATTGTCTTTTCTCTTACATATAAAGGAATTTAATGATGCTTGAGTGACTGCTGTCTTATTCAAAGCCCAGTTGTGTTGAAACAAATTGAATCTCATAATACATTGAAAAAGTTTCTAGTACTTGCTATGCTTTACACATACTACAGTTAATGCTTTTGGAAATGAATTGCCTCACAGATTGATGAAAGTGACAGACTTTAGCACACCAATGTTTGCGTCCAACCGAGGCCATTATCATTCATTACAGGATGTGTTTTTCTCTTTTCTTTGCTAAATGCAATAATTTTCTCTAAACAATTAAGGTTTCTATGTATTTTTTTGCTCTTTAAATTACTTTCAGCATCAAAGGAGTCACAGGATCATTTATCCTTTTTTGAGCAGTACTTACTTCAGTGACAGTTACCACAGAAGTCACAAGGATGTCTTTTCCCTTTAGTCTGAAACTTCCAAGAAGGGAGTGAATAATTATTATAGTGTCTATATACACAGTGCAGTGTTAGGCACCAATGCTCAAAAAACCTCTGAACTACTTAGTCTGGGACTCTGAACTACTTAGTTCAACAGTCCAAGTACACTGCTGGCAGCCTTGCAGTCTAGTAAATTTGGTGTTGCCATTGTTTCTCTCAGACTTGTGGTTTGTTGTGTATTCATTTCCTCAATAATTTCTAGAATTTTTTTGCTTTAGGAATACAACAGTTAAACAAGGAACAAATTCCCCAAAACCTCTAAGTGAGAAACAATTTCTAAAACTTTCATGTTACAGAAACACTAGTTATTTTCCTTTTCAAGTGAAACAGGACACACAATTTTGAAAAATCACTCTACAAACTAAAAATTACAAACAAAAATCTAGTGTAGCACTAGTCACTGGAATATAATAGGCTTATAGCACAAAACCCTTATGTCTTCACTTCTCTGTGGCAGGGAAGCTAGAACACTTAACTAGGTAAACTTTTAGGTAATTTTCCTAGATAACCAGGGCACCATCCTCTTCTCTTCCACAGCAATTTTGTGCTCTGCGTAATGATAACTTTCATATAAGACCTTCCATACAGGGAAGTAAATACATCTAAATGTACAAGGCAAGAAAGTATCTACATGAATTTAATATATAATTTTATTTTATAAATATAAATTTTAATATGCATGGATTAAAATGTTTGTGTTCTTTCTGGATACTAACACAAAATCATAACAGTATTTGTGGTATATCATATTATCACAGAAGAGTCAACACTTAAAATCATATATTGTGCACCTGAAAATACTTGTACCGAATTTGTACAAAACCTTGCTTCTTGAATTTATTGGTAACTACATTCAAGGGAGCAAGCCGAAGGAAGTATAATGACAGCTATAGGCATAAGGTTTTATTATTTCCTATTTTTTCTCTTTATCTTTGCAGTTCACATTCTTTTAGTTAGCTGAGCTGCAAACCCTTTCTCCAAAGGTCATAGAAAGGATGTGCTGAGGCTGCATAAGGCAAGTAGCCAACTCTCAGTAACCAAAAGCAGGAATAAGATGAAATGATAACAAAGTGGCAACATCACACAAAAAACTTGCTAATAATAGTGGAGAAAGACAATATCCCCAGATTAAATATCCCAGTCAGCATGAATAAGCATTTAATGTTGCTGTGACATATCCTAGTGCATATATATATATATTTTAAATCAGTGCTTCTTCATCAAATCATTCCAAAGAAGGTCATTGATATTGTAACCTGGATTGAAATAGCATTAAAAATTATAAGTGATACGATAAATATTACTATTACAAGTAATATTTTGCACAAGTCGTTTTTCTCTTTGCTATATTTTCTATTTTTCTAATAAATATTCAGAGTGTACTAAAGCGTATTCTTTCAGTTCTGAACTGTTTCCCACAATGTCTTTTTCATAATAAACAGTTTAGTCCCTTGTTCCTTAAAGCATGAAAACTATATGTAGATTTTGGAATCTATTCTGAGAAAGTGCTATAGGCAGAGGTATCTTTGAGGAGATAGTTTGCCAGCTTTGCAGCAAATTGTAGTGTCCATCTTCACACCATCACAATTGCAAAGAGTGAATAAATAATGATAACATATGATTTAATATAAAAACCTGAAAATTAGGAATTCCGAAAAATTAGAAGTCTGGTTTCTTTGTGAATATTAAAAGCATTTGTGATGCCTGACATTACTCAGTAACATCTATAAAGCAAATGAAATGACAACAAATGAAGAGCTTTTAGCACTAAAATACAGAGCATTACACTTATAAAAGTAACTGAGTTTCAGACACACTGCAAGCTTACTAGTATGGATGCAACTACATATTGAGTCTGAATTCTTTTGATCTATACAGCTTTGAACCTCTGTGCTGAGTTCAGGACTACTAGCCCAAGAACGAGAGAACACACAACATATTTCCTGACCATGTCCTCTGCTTGCTTGTGGCATTCCTCATCATTTCTTGAGCTGAGACAAATTAGCATAGCCCTTTGAATTCCATGATTCCAGACACTTCCAAAAATCTAATTTATTTCCTATGCAAGTCACATGATACCTCCACAAGGCATTATGAAATGATATAGTTATGAATTTAAGTCAGCAGGCCTGACCCATCCACACTGGAGGTAAATATGCATCCAGATAACACAGTCTCAAGGTTTTTCTTTGGCATGCTAGGCAGCTCTTCCAAGGTTATTTAATGCCACATAACTGATTTCCCAGTTGTCTTTATCAGACTTGAATGTTTCTAGCACCTCATTTCTTCAGCTTAATGAAACTGTTTTGAATGGCAGTTCCCCACAGTTTGCTGTTATCTGTCACTGTTGTTCTGGTTGTAGTCCACCCCATCTTTCTGGTTCTTGACGATGATGTTAAATAACACTGGCTGCAGTACAGCACTCTGATCAGTGCTTCTAGAAAACAGCCTGTTGTTGCCATACACCTTTCTGCAACACCTTGTGTAGTTTACCACAGCTCTTTCCTATTTGACTAAAACAACACCATAGCTATGGGTACCATGTCAAAAGCCCTGTTTAAGTTAAGACAAATGAAATCCATAATTTGCCCTTGATGAATCTTCGCTGCTTGTTTCCAGTCACCTTCTTGTCTTTGTGATCATCTTGGGAATCCTTCATGGTCTTCCTGGTAACCAAGGTGAGACTGACCAGTTTTCCATTACTTCTTCCTGCTCTTCATGAGGATGAACATGACATTTGCCTTTTTCCACTCACTGGGAATCCTTCAAAGTCAACATGAACTTCAAGAAACAATGGAGTGTGGTCCTGAAACTACGAAATTTGCTTCTGGTGGTAGATTTAATACAGCTTTGTGAATCATATTTCCCCTTCCTTCTGTATGTCAAAAGCTGCATTCATAACAAAAATTTAAAACCCCCAAAAATCAGTGTACTCAATACATATTACAAGAAAGCTACTTTTAAACCACTGCTTTTTAAAAGCACTGCTTTCTTTTTCATACTGTATTAAAGCTGAATCTATGTCAGCATGTTAAGCTTATGGAAGGTAACTTTCATTATTATTTTATTGCTAGTTTAAGAAAACTGTGTTTTAGACTGAGTTTCAATCATCTTTTCTTGGAACACACCCACAGAAAGAAAAACCCTTCAAACCTTTAAATATAGAAGTGGCAGGAAAATGGTGTCTGAATTTGTGGTCTTACTGAGGAGTATTGATAAAAGGAATACTGATAAAGAAGGCTTTGGTCAAAAGGAACTGATAAGGCAATTACAATCAGATTATCAAATGGAAGAAACATGACCACAGAGAAGTATGTCTAAAGTAAAAATGTTAAGAATTGTATTTGGTAGATTTGGAATATTTTAATTCAGCTAGTAAAATATCCATCTTACCCTCATATCCAGTACTCAACCTTTACTTTCTTAGTGATTTTGTTCACTTCTATGGTTATCTTAATGCTGCCTGTTTCAGGAGAGCTCTTGAAGTACTATATATATATATATATATATATATGTATCCCTACATAGTTAGATTAATCAACATGTTAACTTTCTATTGCCTGCAAGTGTGCATTTAGTAATTGGATAATTTGTCTTCCCTTCCACAATTAAAGTGAATAGAATTAGTACTCTTTCCATGGAGACATTTTCTGAGACAGACAGGCTTGGTTCAGACTATCATTTTCAGTATGCTACAAGATACAGCAGAAATGTGATTTGAATCCTTTGTTTGGTCAGTCAGTTGATCCCAATTTAACACATTCACATCAGCAACACATGCATGGCCATCTCGAACACTGTAGCACTGATAATTCGATGCTTAGACATGTATGTAACAAAAGACTTTGCAGGGCTATTTGGAATCTGGCTTGGTTTCCCATTCAGGGATTCTCCTGGTATAAGGAATGCCCCATGGAGTCTAGTGTTGAACAGTGATTCACATTCCTTACCACTGACTAACAACATCAATGATGTTGAAAACGCATTCTTTTATTCTCAAGGCCCTGGCTACTCCCGGGTGAGCAGCAGTCCTATAGATTCGTGATTGCTAGAAAAGCAGATAACGGAGGTCTCTGCAATTATAGCAGTGCATCAGCTAATTATAATTTACCATCTCTGTTAGAAAACTGAACAGTTTGGCCCCAAACTCAGAACAATACCTTAGCCTACTTCCCCAAAACCTACATGAATAATTTTACAAAGTCACCAAAACACAACCATTTTTCCTTTTTCAACCTTTCAAATACCATATGTACCCATGTGACACATATGCATTTCCAAAATTCATAAAGGAAATGAAAGTCAGTAAACAACTTTCAGTGAGATTCAGTAATTTCTTTTTTCAATGACATGTCGGGTTATAATATCCACTTTGTTGTCACAGGTGCAACATCCACTCTGATACCACAATAGTTCAGATACAAAAAATCTTTATCACTGTTTTTTTCAGTCTCTTCTCCCTCAGTTATCTAGCTTCCACCTTTTTGACATGTGCAAGGAATTTCAAGATGAACTGTCACTATGCATTATCTCCATAATTCATGTTTGCTTTTGGGATGAAAATACAACATACTTCCAACAAACAAATTTGGAATTCTGTCTCACTTGGTTCAGTAGTAACAGTGCATCCATGAAATCACCCTGTAGGGAATATTATAGAAAACTTGCACATCTGCATATTAAAAATGACCAGACTAAATGAGACATCTGTTTAAGAATTGTAATGAGACACTAAAAGACACATTTGATCTTCCTCTTGATGTTCAATCTTCTTGAAGAAATGTCTTGAATGTGTATAAGGAGTTCAATCTGTTCTAGTCTCGCAGTACATTGGTCAAATTTCTTGACAGTACTATGCCTAGGTCTTAACTGTTAAGTGTTGGGTTTTTCCCCCAAGATAAGCACTTAACTAGGAAAAAAAAAAAAAAAAAAAGAAAAAAAGGAAAGTTTTATTCTTCCCAGTGGAGGAAAAAAAAAACACACACAAACACCCCCCAACATGAAAACTGGACCTCTTTATATGGCAAAAGTAGTTCACAAATTTTTATAAGTGTATTCATCAAGAACTGGAAAACTCTTGAGGAAAATATATAAAGAATCCTGCCATAGTATTTACCACACTCACATCAGCTATCTTTATCTTGTATGCTAGTCTATGTTTTTATACTGTACCATATGCCTTTAAGACACTTTAGTAATCCAGTATAATCTGACTATGAACACGAAAAAATTTAATTCCATTACATACCTCATGAAAAAGAATACCAAGAGAGAAAATTGTTAAGAGAATTAACCACTTATAATTTATCTTGTCAACTTGGCTTCAATGTTTTGACTGATTCAATATACCCAATATACAATACATTTGATATATCATTGCCTTCTTCCACAAAACCAAATGTATGAATTTGAATGCTTACAATCTGACAAATTAGAGAGAATCCATTGGATCTGTAGCCTTTCAATTTCCCAAATTCCTTTTTATTTAAAGCATATATATTCAGAAATATGAATATGTATTTCTTCCATTAAAGTCTACAAAATTCTTGACCTTTGGTAGAAGAATCAAAATTTTTATACTAATTCCAACAATAAAAAGCTTCTTTTTTAATTTTTTTTTTTCAAATGTGAAACCAACACAAGTTATATATTTTTGTAAATTGTACTAATCAATTAAAAAATCTTAACGCTTATAAGTGCCTCCTACTGTAAGCTGCATAATTATTTAGAACTGTTACAAAGATGGTAAATTCTTTGTAGCTCTGTTAAGATCATGTACATGAGTTGGAAACTTGCCAGGTAAGCTCATAGTTCTGATTTGAACATATTTTCAATTTAGTATTACCCAACTATCTTTCCTAGTTAGGGCTCCCAGGACACAGTATTTGGAAAACTGACCTGGTTTTATCCTGTCTAGATCGATCTAGAATAATCTATTGATTTTCCTCAAGCTTTCAGGCATCCTCAGAACAAGGACCATCCTTTCAGAAAGACTCTTTCATCTTCATCATAGCATTAAAATAAGGCAAAAATCACCTCTATGGGTAGCTCAGGACTGTTCAATTACTTTTTATAAAAGCAATTCTAGTCAAATAATGCAAAACTCAAGTATATTAATGAATAAAGAGTTTTGTTCCTCTAATTTTACACCAAAATGTTCATGTTGCATTTTAACAAGTGCAAAACATTATTATCAGTCTGATGAGAATTAACGAGAAAAGAAAGCAAAAAATTGTAACCAGCAAGCATAGAATTTAATTATTACACTTTAAGAGAAACAGTAAATATTTGAAACTGGATTAAAATACTTGGTATTCTACAGCAAATATTCATTTAAACGTTACAAAATAAGCAACAAATATATCTCTACTTTCTTCAAAACAGTTTCCTAAAGACTGTACGGAAAATGTGATACGTATTATGATGACATATGGTCAATTTTACATGAGTCACGCATGTTATGCTTTACATCAGTGCCTCAAGAAACGTAGACTACTAATACTGCTATTACCAAGCAATTTCAATCATAGTGTAATTATACATACAGATGGATTGCAAAACCTTTCTAGTTTCTTGTCAGCATTTAAATTGGAGACAAAGATAAACAGAAATATTTTAATTATAAAAAGCCTAAAAACTAATAGATGAAATGGACAAAATCTGCAAATTAGGCTTACTGCAGACAGTTTAAGAAAATCAAAACACAGCATTTTACTCATGGTACAAGGTAGCATTAGTATAAGTTTCACAAAGTAATTAACATGTTCAGAAAATAAGGAAAACAAAATGTACACATAAATACATCAGTTTTGCAGCTTATTTATTTACTACACATGTACAAGCTTTATTTTCAAAAAATACAAGCTAAGAAACTTATTTTCCCAATAGCTTTATGCTTACTTTCTATAAGGTATAACACAAAGCTCCAGAGTGCTTGGAAACTACATTCTTGAAAATAATCATGAAGTAGCAGGTTAGAGAACCCATATGTGGAAAAATTGTTCCTGAGTAGTATACAGCAGTGTAATTTAAATCTGACCATCCAAGACTTTGTTCTAGAATGCATACTAGGATATACTTAGATTCAATAATACTGGTAAGAAACAACCGCATAACCAGTAATCAATATATTGATTCTTTCATTTTGTTTTTGTAATGTTTCATTTGTTATTTAGGTTTCTATTATATTTGTTTTTGTAAATATTTTGCAAAATACTTAATAAGCCTAGCAAAAATGTTTTGTCTTTTTTTTTTTACTTCATATTTTTAAGTGAAGTTCCAGAGTGTGATTTCTCTGGCTAACGCCCTGGCTTTTCTTAATTATCACTTCTTAATCTCTTCTGAATTTCAACTAATTTGAAATAAATAAATTGCAAACAGGTAAGTTCCTTGAGTTTTTAGAGTTCCATGTTTGGTCTTATGGTGTTTGTCTTTAATTTTACTGAAATACCCTCTTTTTCCCTAGTCCAATCAAAACTACAGCCACAGTTCCGTTAATTTAAGTATATGTAACTGTGAATAGTCAATAGTTATAAAATATTACTCAAAACATTGTAACTATATTAAAATAGACTGAAAAAACTGTGTACATAAATAACTTCTTGGAGTTTATAGAACTATACTGAACACATGCGAACGTCAGGTTCCTAACCTAAACTATACGAGAGGCCTGTCAGACCACTGTACCGAACGGGTTAGTAGGCACACACTTTTTATACTTTGTACAGCACACTGGTAGAAATTTAATCCACTTTATATACGCAAACACCCTCCAATTGGCTTATATCAAGTAATACGTTTTCTCAGCAGCATGGTATAAAACATGATATTGATAAGCTATTGGATATGGTCAATATGGTCTTGAGAAGACTAAGCAGTGTGGACTGCTTTTCCACCACCTTCCCTGTGGGCCATGAGTCACTGTCTGCACTGAAAATCTTATGCAATGTACTTACAGCCGGAAGCCAAGTTCTCTCTGCAGTTTCAGAATATTGGTCCACAGTATGGGACGTCCTGAGAGTGCTGCAGTTTTATTTTGCTGTGATCTAAGGGAAGGAGCAAGGAATTGAAAGAAAGTGGTATGGCCTTGCGTCTCTGTGCCAACATGGGATCAAGATCATTCACCGGAAGTACTCCAACATTCCTTGGTATTGATATATCTGTAACTGCACCCAAATCATATGTCTAAATCCATAAAAAGTAGATAGTGGTCTTGTGCTGTTCTTCAAGAAGAAACATACTATGCCTGTGTTTGTAAATGCAAACATGGAAATGAATGTTAGATATAGCCCATGAACTAATCACCTTACAACTGACACAACATGCAGAAAGGTTTATTTGTGTTGTTGATCTACAGATAAATGACTGTCTAGAACTGTAGTGGAAATGAACTCAAGCCTCGTCTCCATGGAAACATAATTGCATGAATAAAAAAAAACAGGAAAATTTATGTTGAATGTGTTTCAAAAACTACTCCCCATCCTCATGGAAAAGAAAAAAGAAGTAAAATCACATCAGTTTAAAAAACCCACAAAACTTGTGGTGCTATATGATACAATAAGATATACAAGGCACCATGCCTGCAAGAAAACATGACTGTATTATCGGATCTTAACAAAAATTCAATATTGGGGAAACAATGGAATACCTAGTATTCATGTATCCTAAAACCTGTTCTTTAACTCAGTAGGAATATGTACTCATATCAACATAGTTATTTCTCCATTTCGTAATCAGTAATTACAATGACCATAAAGTTATAGGTTCAGAAAGTCACTGGCTTTATTCGAAAACCTTAAAAAGTGTAATAGAAATTACTTCTTACAAAAAAAACTTGATAGTATATGTACTAATTTATACCTCTATTTCTAAACAAACATAGGTAGGAATCTACATAAAGAGGTGATAAAGTTCTTAAGGCACCACAGATTCGCATATTTAGAGTCAACAAAAGCATGACAGACAAGTCAAAAGACTTAGAAATCATTGAATCACAGTACTACAATTTTCAGACTTCAAAGAAAATGTAATGAATTTGCTACTTTCCTAATGCTGTTTGACATTGCCTTGGAACATTGCCTGACAACTGAAGCAATATACAGATAATATAAATATTGGTAGAATTTTAACATACACAAGAAATTAACAACAGGAAACATCTATTTATTATTTTAAAACAGATTTTTTTGCTTTATTTCTTACACAGTGTTAACTAAGACAACTTGGATTCATCTTATTTTACAGGCAGAATCAATAACAATAACTACAGTTTAATTTCATCAGTATTTTCCAAAATAAAATGTTTCAACACTGTCTAGGACTAAACCCAGGAAAGAACTTCTGCAGCTACTGTTTCTTCTGTACTGTGCAGTTTATACAGAGAAAGGCCACATCCAAGTTTTATCTTCTTCATAATGGTAAGGAGATTGAGCAATCTGTCTGACTATAATAGACAAAACACTGACAGACACAATGAACATATATAAGGAATAAACCCAGGGACACTAAGGACAGGAGAAAGTGAGCATGACTGAAATTGGGAAAAGACCAGCTTGGAAAAACTGGCTGAAAACCGGTAAATTAAGGAAAGTTACCTGAAACTGAAAAAGTATGCAGGAAAATGTCACTACAAACTCTTTGAGACACTGCCCTACGTATAGCTCGCTCTATGAATTCCTGTGTTCCAGGCACCCTTTCCTTGTATCTTACTATTCTGTTCTTCAGATTTTTCACAGAACACTTAGAGGTCCTCCATGTTACCTCAGAATCTGTCAGTTATTTCTCATGACTCATATTTCCCTATCCTCCAAGCTTTCAGCTTCTCATGCACACAAATAAATTGCCTCAGATGTATCACAGTACCACAGTACCACAGTATCACAGTATGCTTGGGATTGGAAGGGACCTCAAAAGATCATCTAGTTCAATCCCCCTGCTGGAGCAGGAACGCCTAGGTGAGGTCGCACAGGAATGTGTCCAGGCGGGCTTTGAATGTCTCCAGGGAAGGAGACTCCACAACCTCCCTGGGTAGCCTGTTCCAGTGCTCTGCTACCCTCACTGAGAAGAAGTTCTTTCTCAAATTTAAGTGGAACCTCTTGTGTTCCAGCTTGATCCCATTGCCCCTTGTCCTATCATTGTTTGCCACTGAGAAGAGCCTGACTCCATCCTCGTGGCACTCACCCTTTATATATTTATAAACATTAATAAGGTCACCCCTCAGTCTCCTCTTCTCCAAACTAAAGAGCCCCAGCTCCCTCAGCCTTTCTTCATAAGGGAGATGCTCCACTCCCTTAATCATCTTTGTTGCCCTACGCTGGACCCTCTCCAGCAGTTCCCTGTCCTTCTTGAACTGAGGGGCCCAGAACTGGACACAATATTCCAGATGGGGTCTCACCAGGGCGGAGTAGAGGGGAAGGAGGACCTCTCTCGATCTACTGACCACCCCCCTTGTAATACACCCATGTAATACATGCATGCAGCATTGTTATCCTACCAAAGTATCACAGTATCACAGTATGTTTGGGATTGGAAGGGACCTCAAAAGATCATCTAGTCCAATCCCTCTGCTGGAGCAGGAACGCCTAGGTAAATACACATGTAATATTTTCTGCTCCAAGCTGCAGTTTATCAAAATTTTGCACAGCATTATCTCTGAACATCTTTCATGGCACTGTAACAAAAGCACATTGGAAACCCATCTATTTTATAATTATTTCAGGTACCTAAATAACATGTATACTACATATGTAGAATGGGGACATCTTTACGCTTGAATACAGTGAGAAGTATAGTTTGTGGCACAAACAAATAAACAGGGTAATTTACTCCACTGACACTACAATTCATGTCCAACTAAACAAACTCACTTGCAAATAGCATTGCACCAGTGGATATTTTTGCTGGCCTCTCTGTATTTCTTGAATTTCATCCAGATATCTTCTGTTTATAGCTCACTGGGCTAACTAAATGTACATTTGAAACATTCTCTGATTGACAAATTAGGGACTGAATTGCAGTCTGAATCTCAAGACTGACGGTGTTGCCTAAACAATCAAAGAGTAACTGCTATGTGCTGAAGCACAAAATGGAAAATGCTACCCTGCCTCTCACCATCACAGGGAA
Source organism: Patagioenas fasciata (assembly GCF_037038585.1). NCBI lineage: Eukaryota > Metazoa > Chordata > Aves > Columbiformes > Columbidae > Patagioenas > Patagioenas fasciata. Next base: position 36,884,729 of record NC_092523.1, read on the forward strand.
TTTACATTCTTCCTGAGAATGAGCACAAAAGTTCTGCAGCTACATTATCAGTAGGTGTGTTTACTATTCAGACCTCGTAGCTCTTGGTCATACTATCCCAAACATTGCAAACTGTTGTGTTCAGAGGCAAATACTGCTGGCAACAAGTATATAACCAGAACTTAAACACTGTCAACAAATTTCTTCTCTCTGCCTACAGAAGATGCACTGAAATTTTTATGGCATATGGGCCCAAAAGCATGACTCTGAGTATAGGTACTAGAGCATATTATTAAAGAACTTCAAGTATAAAAGGAAGGTATTCCCTACAATAGCTGTAAGTCATAAAGACAGAAGTGGGGCTTTTTGGAATACTAGTAAAAGATGTTGAAAAGCTTACGTAATTGGAAATACAAATAAAAATACCATATATCTAACTGTATTTGAATATCTAAATCCATGTATCTATATATGAATACATAAGGTGTAGTATGGATGACACTACGCAGAAAATAACTTGCAATTTTTACCTGGCTAAAAATCAAAGGATTCAAATTCTATACATAGTTCTTTCATTCACTTGCACCATAACTGTTCTGTGCAAGTGGGCCACATCTAGCAGAAAATATTTTTTCAGTTTCTAAGGAAACTCACTGGGAAAAAAGAAACTTTCATAATTATTCTGATACCAGTCTACTATTAAATTATTGCATACATTTGTAGGATGGTTCAGTTAAATAAAAAAATACATATTTGATATTCAATAACTATTAAGTCAATGCTGCAATAGAACTGTGGTTTTCTACAGTGACATATTCTCATTGCAAATTACAAGTCATGATGAAATACAGCAAAATAAAAAAGATATAAGAAAAAAATATGACAATGTGCTGAAGTAGACCAAATAAATACATGCTACCTAAACAGCTCAGAACTTATGACAGCTTTGAATTCCCACTTCTCTTGGAAGCAGATTCCACTCCTTTAACAGGTAAGCATGTCAGTGTGATTGAAAGTGTGTGTTGGTTATTTTTTGTGTGTGTTTGTTTGTTTTGTTTTGTTTTGTTTTCAGGATAACAGTATGAGTATTGTATTTGTTTGTTTTGTTTTTTGGTTTGGTTTGTTTTTTGGTTGGTTGGTTGGTTTTTGTTTGTCTGTTTTTTTTTTTTTTAAATCCTTCCATGCTTGATGTACTGGTAGTTACTGAAAGAAGAAAAATGAAATTGATATTTAATACATCAGTGTGTATGAATGTTGTGTGAGAAGGATGCAGAAATAAAACCCAGAAGCACTGAGAAGAACCAGGAATTTTCTTTAGTTTATATGATCCTTGTACCTCTCACGGAAGGGCTGATGGTCAACAACAGGATTTTTACTTCTCTCTCCTTAAGCCTCCACATTACAAATATTATTATTCGAATTAGATTCCAATTGGAGTAACATCTGGTTCTGTCTTAGCCAGCTGTGCTGCTTGTTCAATAGCATGATGATGCAGTACTAGTTTACATTAGCTTATATTTACTTATACTTCATTTTAAATTACAAAATCATAGTGGTGCAAAATACAAAGCTGCATCAGCCCAATAAAATACACAATAAAACTGTATTTACACTAAAACTTACAGTTTTAAGAAAAAACAGAAACATATATACAACTTCTTTAGAGACAAGATGAGAGCTAGACCCCTCTGACCAAGCAGGAGAGGTAAAGTGAAGATGAATGTAGGCCAGCCACCATATCTGAAAGATCTTTCACCAGCTAATGCACTAATTAGATACATACAGTCAGGTCAACTAGAGTTTTGCTTTTTAAGGAGCAGCGTCTAGACTTCGAAATCGTATTCCTAAGCCTGACTGTGAAAAAGAGGTAGGCACATCCAATGATACAAATTGCATTTGCACATACAAATATTATGAAATGACAATGTACTTTCCATTATTAAAATGGCATACATAGAATAGCAGGACTGGGTGAAAGGTATTAAGATTCTGCTCCTTCGCCTCTCATTTAGTTGACACCAAGTAGTCATAAAAATCTATCATTTTATTTCTCTCTGAGAACTATCAGCTTGTAAATAAGCATCAGCAATGTTTAAGATATTAGATAAATACATAATTTCAAAACAAGATTCCCTTTCTCATCTTAAAGATGAAAAGAATTATGTACTTTGATCTAACATAGTATCAAAGACTGGATCATCTCACATGAAAATCACACAATCTCTTAGAAAAAAGGTGCTGCAGTAGATTTCTTTGATTACCCAGGTGTCAAACATGCTCTCCAAGAAACTCCTTCAGAAATAGAATAACAGTACCGCATCTAAACTGTCATCATTTATAATAATATGAAGTGATGAGGAAGTGACAGATAATGAAGAATAGCCTGAAGATGCAATTGCTTTTGATTAAACCTGCATTTCCTCCTCAGGCACACTTTGAGAATACAGTCTCTACTGTGCTGGAATAAGTTCCCTAAAGAGTTGGTTACCTAATCTTATACACACGCAGAGATACACTATGTGTTTCAACTAGAAAATGGAGTCCGAGCAATCAGGCAAGAGGAGCTCCCTTTGGAAGATGTCAGAGTTCAGGGAAGTCCATAAATACTGCTGCTCTTAACAACTTTTCCTGCAGCTGGTAGGTAATGGCACTTCGATATCATCATCATACATATCCAAACCTATCGTGCTGACCCTAACTTTGAAATTAAAAAAGTGTGGAATATTTGTAATGAAATGGCAGTGATTAAGACTGATTTTATCTACTCCCTCTTCCAGCTGCTGCTTCTTCTACCAAACTAACTTGCAACATCACTAGTATTCTAAACATATTTTCATGTATATTGCTTGCAAAAATATTAGAATTCTAAATTTTCAATATAGGCACATCCAGGAAAGTGCTTGAAAAAAACAAACTTTTTGATCTATACTAAGCATTTAATGTGTTGTTTGTTTTTTTTTTTTTTTTTTTTTTTTCCTGCTTAGCTCTTGAGATACTTCTAATTCTCCTGAAAAAGTATACTCCATGGTTTAATCCTGGGAGGTTTAAGCACAACATATTGTAGCCCACTGGCTCATCAAGGTCAGTGTTATCAAAGAAAAATTTATTTTATGAAATTCTGTTAATACTGCTAATCTGACTCACTTAGTCCCTCTCCCCCAAAGTATCTGAAATCTTATTTCTAGTAATAAAATATTTATTTGCAAAGTGTGAGGCAAGATGTTAAGGGTTTTTTTATTTATACTCTTTCAAATAAAATTTAATTTAGGAAGAAGAGAAAAATATTTGAAGAGCTCAAAAACTGAAACAAACTTGGACCTTCAGCTCATGAAAAATTAAAAATGTAGATCTGGTCAACATAATTTGATTTTACTCTTTATGATCAACAAGTAAACAATTACCATTATCATGTTTTTGGTTTTGTATGCTAAAATACCCTGTGTGGTGATTCTGAAAACCTTGATTCCACACACACTGTGGACATCCTTAACATGTCATGAAAATGAATTATACAATCATTGCATTATATTAACATATTTTGAAACAGAGTCAATTTATAAATGCTTCAAAAAGGGATCACTGTAAACTGTTGATAAACACCTTTTGCCCTGAAATTTTGTGAGAGTTATAACCACAGAGACTGCGGTTTAAGATTTTTTACTACTAACTTTCTGTACAGAGTAGCTCTGAGTGTTGATCAGGTTGTGTTTGACTTATTTTGATGAAATATGAGAAAGAAAAAAGCATGAAATCTCTCAAATATATGAATAGAAATAAATTATGTGCAAATTACAATTATATGCAGCCCTTCCAATCTCCTACTTTCAAAAGTTGCACCTCTATGTTACTAGATTAACAATTGACACTGACAACTGAATAAATAATAACACTTGTGAATATAAAAAGCTATTTAATCTTGAAGGGAAAGAAATTATTGAAAATTTCAAATTTTTGAGTAAGTTGTGTTTGAATACAACTGATAAACCACCAAAATAATTGCTGCCAGAACCATCTTAACATCTGCTTATCCCTTATAAACATGCTAATGCTATTACTCTTCAGTTTACTGACATTTCCAAATCATTGATTAAGACTAAAATTCCTATCCTGTTCCTAGAGAGATCTAATAGGACATAAAATACTTTTCATTATTTATTTGGCTAATATAATATTTGTAATAATATATACCATACAACGTGACTTTCACTATAGCATCATTTATTCCCTAGTAAAATGCAAATGATTGATCAATCTATATTAAGTTCAACCATTTTTACAGTCAGAAAGTACCATGTAGCTGCAAAAATCTAAAACTTAATGGTTATATTCTTGCCTGAAAAGACAGCGAAAATGAACCACAGAAAATAGGTCTGGAGGGAATCTTACAATTGATTTGGTCCATTGTCCTGTCCAGACAACCATCAAGCAGAAAAGACAGCTCTGTACTCCATCCCAGTAGGGCAGCACTAGCAGAAGAATTTTGCAGTGACAACTGCAGTGATTTTTTTTTATATTTAAATAAATTTGGTAATGGTTCACAGGTTCTGCATTTGTTTGAAGTTTTCTGTTACAATTTGAAATATGTAGAATTTAAAGGCATTTTAATAACTTAATGCTTCAGAAATTTAAATCCTTCAAAACTATTGAAAACATCACGAATTCCCAGCGTAGAAGAAAGCAGAAAAGAAGGAGTTCTGAATAACTAAGAAAACAGACTATAAATAGTTAATTTTGGTAGGGATTTCACCAAGACCAATGAAAAGCAATAAGAATGACATAGATCCAACTCTTAAAACATACCACTGTAAATTAGCAGAATTCATAAAACCTTTATGGGTGTGCTAAGGCAAGCATAGTGAGAAGTTGTAGAAGTATCTCATGTAATGAGGCAATACGTGATATATGTTTTATAGCTTTGTTATTTGATTATTATTCAAGAGAACAGTCCTATTGAACTGTATAATAGAGTATTACGTAAACAGATACATATAAATTAGTGTGATTAACACTTTCAAGTGAGCACATCCTAATAAAATCAGAATTAGATTTTAAATATATATGGTAAAAAAATACAGTAAAATACAAACAAAGCAAAATGAATACAGAAAAAAAACAGTGAATCCACCAATTATAGTATTATTAGCTAGAACTGTAACATCGCTTTTGTTTTCCTGACCTGTTTACTCTCTAAATGAAAAACATAACTGAAATAGCATCTATATGTACATGTGTTTACATACTTACATATACACACACTGAGACATGACAGTATGTGTGCATGTGTTTATCCTCCCTGAGATCACCAGAAAGTAATATGGAAACAATTATCCTTCTAATGAGTGACACATACAGGACAGTGCAAAAAAAGTACTTAGCTTGTTTATTAAATACCTTAGCATTGAATGTAAGATGAGACCTCCTATCTTGCTGCTACAAACCAGAGGGTTTTTTTTTTTAATGTGAGTTTCTGAATAATTATATTTCAAATTTTCAATTTTATATTCAAGAAATCAAAAAAAAAAAAAAAAGAGCTCATAGGGTTTAATTATTCCTGGTTTTTGTTTGTTGTGTTTGTAATAATATAACTCACTACCTCAATATTTTCTTGCTTTGTTGCATATTTCCTATTCACAAGTCTCAACACTGAGAAGTTAATTTTAAAAATATACGGACACACATACATGCATATATACAGCATTAAATCCATGTTTATATTCAACCAAGAACATGATAAAAAACACGTCCTTCTCAACCTTGACATTCACAAAATTCCATTGCCCTACCAGCCTTGTTATTTACTCTATAAACCTCAAGTTATTTCGTTATTATGATCTTGCTTCTTTTACACAAAATGTTTCCAACTTAGCTAAAAAAATAAGTTCACTCTTGAAATCAGTTGTGAGAATGTTAGTAATATTAACTTTTCCCTCCTCTGTTACAGATTTTTAATGGTGTTAAGTCCTTACTGGAACTCAGGTGACAGGTATCATTAGAACTGTCATACACTTCCATTATACAGAATTCTTTGTTAGAATCTTTATATAGCAGGCAATTTCTGACAGATATTTCTACCAACCATTTAACCCAACACTTCTCTGTCCATAAGGTAGAAATCTCTATTTTCTACCAATTTTCCTATAAGCAAATATATTCAGAAGGAAAAGGAAGTTTAAGAAAAGCAACCTCTATGAATCAACCCATGAAATAAAAAAAAAGTAATAATGCTTATAATCTCTCAGTAAGGAAACCAGAGAAAAGACTAAGGAACCTTTATCATAACTAGAAATATTCATCTCCGAGTGAGTTTCTAGTCAGCAGGTGTGTGTATCCTGTTCAAATACTTATGTATTATCAACTCATCAATAAAAACATGACAACAGTGATCTGATAAAGATACAGAATTGCATTGACAGAGAGATATTTTAGCAAGGATTACTGTCATCCCTGGAAGACCATCACCACCCTTGTAAGTTATTTTTCAAGAATTTAATAAGGTGGGGTTCAGGAGATTAAACGGATTTTGATGCTGTCATTAGTTACGATGATGATTATGTTTTTCATTGCATTTCATTTTGCTTGTCACAGCAGACAGAAAAGAATCTATCAATTCTTCTATCCTTAGTAGGATACAATACAGAAAGAGTCAGAAATGAAACTTCAAGTTTACAGCAATGGCAATCCTAGGAAAGTCATGTCAGAGCTTTTTCCTTCCCAGGTTTTTGTCTTCACTTCCAAAAATGGATAGATACTAACTTTAGAGATATATATTACATGAACACTAATAGTAGTATTAATATTTTATTAGTGCTTATACGCTGCTACATATAGTAGAAAAATATAGGATTTAGGAAAACTCCAATTACCATCTCCTTTTCAGAAAAAAGTACAGCCTCATGGTTACTTTGGTGCAAAACATAGAATCAAATCCTCTCAGACATAAGAGAGAAGTGAGGCTTGTTTTCTTCAGTTGATTACTATGGGAATAAATCTACTAAAATAAAAAATGGCTATCAGGAAGATCAGGTAAAATACCCACTCCAGAATTTTGTAAATCTAAAACGATTATACTTTTCTTAAGAGAATTTGTGCAAACTCATGTTGCAACAAGTAGGAAAAGGCTAATTATATTCATTTCAGAAATAAAAAGGTTATATTTTTCATTTTAATCTAAACTATTTTTCTGTCTTTCTTATCTACATCTCAAATTAATTTCAAAAAACTAGAAGACTATGTATTTATTTAACCTAGCTTCATCTAGTGCAGTGTATAAGGGATGGAAAATGTGAGGTATTCTAGACTACTATGCAAGCACTTCAGCAGCAAGTGGACCATTACAGGTCTATCACTCAAATATAACGATAAAACGCAACTGTGAAGAGAAAAACTTTATTAAACTCATGGAAGACAAAGCTGACCAGAGACTGAATGTAGGTAACGAAACTCAGTTACTAATGATGAGTACATTCCAATCTACGAAAATGTATGGATATACAGACATATATGGAGAGACTTATATATATGTGTATATATATATACGGTTAATTATATTTTAAGACATTTGTTAGTTTCGCCACTATTGCTACCAAATGATGCATCTCATCTGGATTTACAAGACTTTAAGTACATACAGTCTAGTACAGTATTACTACGTCAGTTTTTTCTTCTTATTATTTTCTAATTTCCATCCCTTTCAGGTGGAAATCACTTCAGTAAAACAGATAATTGCTTCTGCTTTGCAATGTCAAACAGCTTGCCTCAGGTTATGGTAGTCTTTAAAATTAAGATGGAAAAGAAAGTTCTCTCTCATTATCTTTCTCCCTTTCAAGCATCCTTTCGTCTCATCCTCTTCAGTGGTGTCCAAAGTCATTTTTTCCCCATTGTTTCCTCTTTTCTATGGTTTTCTTGCATTTAGTTACAATTTTACTTCTTGTCTTCCCCACAATCCTTCACCTCCAGCCTCAGCTTTGAATGACAAAACTTTACAATGGCTGAAGAGGAAACCAAGAATATGTTGCAATCCAATGCTCAGTCCACAGCATTTTCAATAGCAGTCATGAATCTTTCTGTCTTTCCATTTTCTCGTCACAAAAAAGCTGCTATAGTGAAAATTCTTCTCTATCTCAAAAGAGAAAAACAAAAGACTGTTTTGAGACTCCTAAATGTATACTGTATTCTTGAAATCTCAAAAAAGTCTTAAGATAAAAATATCACTCATTTCCATATCCATATTTTCCATAGTCTTGCCTTAACTTTCATGTCTTGTCAGCGAAGTTCTAAAACTTTGTCCTGGTCATTAAAAAGACAAAGCACAGACTGACAAATGGGAGAAAACTACAACTTACAGTGGCTCCTGCTTGCTGGGCCATCAAATTTTGAAACAAAAGTTAGCCAAATATGACTGTTTAACAGGTTGCCTAAATACATGCTTTCCCCATCCTCATCCTTTTTCCCAGATGAACACTATCATTCTTTATTTTGACACCATTTGTGAAGATTGAGTTTTTGCTTCAGTCAGAATGTCCTTACACAAGCAAAATTCTAAATGTTTTCTGTAAAAGCTGAAAAGAGGCCAAGCCTACTGGAATGTGTTCATTAGGCTATTTTTCATTTTTATATTTGACGAATCCACAAGCATTTTGTTCGTAGCAGTTCAGTTAACCCAAAATATTGTTTTTGTAAAAATATTGCCAGTAGAATAAACAGACAATTACAACTGCTTTAACTATTTGATTAACTGAATTAGGCATTTATGTAACATTATTATATCACAGGTTTATATTTTAGTTTTGTAGTCTCATGGCACATTTATACAGTAAAACTCAGCTCATACAACTGTCATTCAATGTCATTTAAACATACTATCCAGTTCTTAAAAAATACATAGCTGAAATAGTTGGATGAGCATCATAGCACTTCCTTATTACATTCTTCAAAGAGATTTAAGTAAAAGAGAAACAATATCCAAGACATTTCATTTTTTCTTCAATTAATAAAGTCATCAATTCAGATAAATATAACTGACATGCATTAGCCTTGAAATAATAATTCTAACTATTTGTAGATTACCAGTCAAATTTAACTGATACCTAAAGAAATAATGCTGATGATACCTATCTAATGTTAAGTTTAGTTAATAATTACTCAAGTACTCTGGTGCAACTGAGAGGTAAATTGATTTTAAAATGCAATGACAGTGCAGTAAAACTCTCAACCTACTATATACATGTATTTTCATTTTAATTTTCTTTAGTATGTGATTTGACTTATTTGAAAAAACATATATCCTTCAGCAGTTTACACAGATGTTATTGTATTAAATTTATTTTTTACACTAAACAAAGGTAACGAGGCATGAAACATTTATGGTTTGGTATGTTTTCTGATTAGCCCAAAAAGTCATTTCCAAGCAATTTTTGCAAAGTACGGAAAGCAATTACATTATATGGTAAATTGTTAACCTGTGGCTGTTTTCCTAAAAATAAAAACTTACTAAATATTTATTTATATCATGTATACTTAGTCTATATTTACAGGTATGCATATACTATGTGTACTTACTGCATATTTAAGCACTATATTTAAATACTCTGTCTATAATTGTGTAAGTGTATAAAAAGTACACTTAGAACTGGTGAATAATTTATTATCACTGACTCACCAAATATATTAAACCACCAGAAAAAAACAGTGCAAGAGTAATTTCTAGTGATTCACACACCAACATACTGGAACATACAGGATCATACAGGACAAACCTCAGAGGGACAGATAGAATTTGTTTTTAGATGTAGTCTTCCCTGACCTCACTGTGTTTGGCATTATGAAAGTTCTAAATGGTTAAATGAAAAAGGTTTGTTTGGTTCTTCTATTTTGCAGTATGAAAACATTCAAACCAGACATAATCTAAGGAAGATTCTAGGGAACACTTGTTTCTGATTTTTTTTTTGCTTGTTTGTTTTAAGATACAGCACATGGCCCAGTTTTGTTGATCGGTCATGAAAAGGTAGACATTTTAACTTTCTTCAAAACATTTCAGAGGCCTGAGCAACCAGATAGGCAAGATTGTCTTTTTTAAAAGCTTGTGGCATCTAACATGAGAAGGATTATAGGACGGCTGAGAGCAGAAATGGAAGCAACAGGAAATGAGCAAAGTGAAGCCAGCACATGCATAGGAAGCTCTTCTAGCTAATGTAACTGAGTACCTCTTGTTTGCAAATCTATTGTGTTGTGAAGAGAAGGATATAACACTCAGCAATAGTTCTAAGCCCTGTCATCATTTAAGGAGTCTAGGCTAATAAGTCCAGAAAAAGTATTTTGTTCCTACGAACTCCTCCTTACTTCCAAACAAAGTCTGGCTATGTGGATTATTGGATTATTGCTTAAATTCTCTCACAAAATCTCATTTCCCCACAGAGATGATATTCACATTGTACAATTCTTGAACCCCAGCTGCTCTACATGGACACAGATCAGGATCTACACAAGGAGAATCATCTAGATTTGAATTGTAATAGTGAGAACTAAGAGCAAAAAGTACATAGGAATGAACCTCAGCTACCATTTTAAGAATTCAGGGAACAGAGGGTGAGTATTCCCTAACTCAAAGCAAAGCAATAAAGAAACAAATTAGCAAGCACAGTAGCCAGGGGAACAATAAATACATCCACTAAGTCAGACACAGTGCATATGTGGTTGATAATTTAACACCATGAAAGGGGATTACAAATTTGCAGTGGTGCAGTGAAACACTAAGTTCCAAAGAGATTTAGTGCAAGCAACACAAGGTAGCTTTAACAGCTGACAAAAGATAACAAAAAAACCCGCACAAATAGTGTCACAGATTTTATAATGCTAAAAGACATGGGGCCATACGGAATCTAAACCTGTAGACATTGCATCACTCTCAGCGTTGGCCTAATCTTTACTCTTTCAAGCAGCAGTTTGGTTGGCAGACAGACAGAAAAAAAAAAAAAAAAAAAAAAAAATCATTAAGGACAGGCGATCTCAAAAAAAAAATGAAAAGCCTTAAAGTAAGCTTTGACAATTTGAAAAATCAATTCATGTGCTTAGATTCATACTTTACAGAAACAAATCCCTAACCTAACCTATTACAAAGTAGGATAAGAAATAAATCAAGTGTTTTTGATAGTTTCCTGAACTACTTTAATGCTGATCTCTGTTGAAGAGTTGGATTATTATTGAAATGTGAATCTCACACAGATTAATATTTTATACTTCTAGGAGCAGCATCTCAGGCTAAGACTGAGACAAATGGCCTAGAAATAAAATCATAAGACGTACTAAAAAGTATTCACTATTGCTAACCTGGTTTGATTAACCACTTCTGCATTTTTTCCATGAAAACTACAGATCTGAGTTTTCCATTCTAACATGGAAAAAAAAAAAAAAAAAGATAAAAAGAGAAATAAATGGAAACAACAATTAAAACCAATTTGGTAAATCAAATAATGGCAGCAAATACGTGCAGTACTGACATGTATCACAGATAATCATGATTTGATAAATATTCACTATATACCAGTTCAAAAACACTTTGTTGACGAAAGGACACAAACATATATTTTTCGTCAGGAGTTCCCATCATATTAAGTTAATCTTATTAAATGTTTCAAACTACAGTTTTCTGATTTCCAAAATATTATCTTACCCAACTAACCTTTGTTAATGAAAACAAACAAGAAAACAATCCTCTCAGACTTTAATACATTGGCAATTAAGTTTTATATATATATAAAAAAAAAAAGTTATTTAGTTATTTAAATGGCATTATCTGCTATTTATCTTATTCTATACTGCCATTTTTCCCCTACTGAGTGCTAATAAGTGCTTGCTGTTGAAGAGGTTTACATTTAACATCTGTCACTTGTATCCAGAAGTAGCACCTACAGGGAACTGTCAAATAGATTGTTGTTCTCCTCTGTAGCACCAGCAAATCTGTCTCACATCATTTACATACAGATAGTTATAGGCATTCATCATTTCATTATGCTGACTGCCTCACTATTCTAATGTATAATGTCTCTTTAATGAGCCTCAAAAAATACAATATTCCTTGATTTATGACTGCTTAACTGAAAAATTATACAGATTGACAAAAACTCACCAAAAAGCATTTTTTTTCTTCCCACTACCTTGCACTTTAACAATGACTCTTGAGTTACTCTCATGATTTGTTTCTTTGACAAAAGAAATTACCAAATTTTCACACGCTAGACTTCGCAGACTGCTGTTTTAATAAATATACGTTAATTTAAATGAGAAAGCAGTACAGAATTTGACAAATTACAATCAATCAGTTTTTGTCAAAGAAATAAATGTGTTGGACAATCTGTTTCAGTATTACTATATGTCAATTACTGTATATTTCCTAACTTGTCATGTGGGATACTGCTGTACCAGTCATGCTCAAGTGACTCATAAATGAGCCAATTTACATGTTCAAGTAAATTGAACTATTCTTTATCGTACGAACTTCAATTATTTCATACACAAATGGTTGCCACCGAAAAACAACTCTGCTATTAAGAGCATGCTGAAGTATTACAAGCATACCTAAAACACCAAACAGAAAGCTGAGAAAAATGGGCAAACGCTTCATTCACTTAACTGCACTCAGGCATTATGTAGGGTTCAGTTCCACCAGCTACATCTCCATGAGTTTATAAATAATATCAGGTTTTGATCATCCCAGGTAAAAAGGTTTGCAAACACTGCTCATTGTAGCCATCGGAAGCAAGAATTTTCAGGAAGCAGAAGAAAGCCTCAGATACTTTGTTTCTGACAAATTAGCAACTTGTAGTTGAATGCTCTTAGTATGTGAGAAAGTGCTAGGCTCTCTCTGAAGTTTCTCTCAGAAAGAACTACAACTGAACTGTATATCTGAACTGCCACTCCTTCAATCAGCCGATCATTTCCATCTAAGTTTTAGAAACATAGTATCTCTTTCATAATGCCACCCCTTCCAGAAGGTTCAAATGTAATGAGTGCAAATATAAACACATGGGCACAAACATAATCATACATTGCCTGATCTCATAAGCATCACTTCATATTTCCAAACCATGAAGCCAGGCTAAAAAGACTATCCATTCAATGCAGTAGAAATATACAGAGATTTAAGCAACAGATGGCAAGCTACAACCCCTAGATCCCTGCAAAAAGTCAACTTTAAGCAAAAAACCATACAAAACAATTTATGATATTATTGCATATTTAAGAGCCTTTTCAGTAGATGTGGATATATGACAGAAAATAAAGTGCAGAAATTACACTGATATGTTTGACCCTAACAGTGTTAAATTCTCAATACTATATAATATTGGATCTATATTTCAGTTCCTTTGCACTAAATATTCCAGTTAACATCAATGTCTGAATTTCAATTATTTCAAGGAATCAAACTTCCAAGGAATACAGCTATATTACCCCCTAATCAACACAATGTATTTTTACCATCTAGGAAAATTTGGAATTTGCATGTCTACACTTTTCAACCATACAAAATAACAGCCTATCAAATAAGCCAGTACAACTTTTTTTTTTTTTTTTTTTTTTTATCAATCACAAAACCCCCACGGTGTTACTGTGTTGAAATGTACAACTCTGAATCCAGAAAACTAGTGTGCCAACCCGAATACCTATTACAAATAGCTGAAGACCCAAATTCATATACCTGGATACTTTGTTAATCCAAAGTATCTCAAAATATCCATTCCTTCCCATAACAAGAAGTAGTAGTAGTGTGATAAAATCCAATTAAAAAGTATGTTCAATATTTACTAATCTCAACAGATTCTTAGACTGTCATTCTGACCATATCAGAATTCTCTGTGTCCCTGAAAGCACATAACCAGGAGCAACCATAGACAGTAAGTGTATGCTCTGGCTGTTAGTGTTTATGTTGTAAAGCTGTGATATCTAATAATACTAATTTAAAAGCTAGAAGAGATTATGATTGGTTCTTAGTAACATAGAAGGTGATAAGCACTAAGTAAATACAGCTACTCCTACAGCACCTTCACACTGCAACTGTTCCTTGCTTTTCCTGCCTCATGGATTCATTGTTACATCTCTCACAGTGTACAGAGTTACCACTTTTGAAAACTTTCTAATACTTCCTATGACTCTTGATTTTTCCATTCTTAATCTGAATTTCAAAAAGACGGTGGAGGAACATCTGTCAGAAGATACTTTAAGCCTTCACATCGTTCTTTCTTATGTGTGCACAGAAATATATGGCAGTGTTTCTCTGGTAGAATACTAAATTAGCAATTTTCCTTGTAGAGTAGTGAATTGCCCTGCAATCCAACAAAATTTATACAATGTGTTTCACACTGACTGAGCCTACTTACAGGAAGGCTGTGCTGCAAGTGGATTCAATACTTCAATTAGTGTTGCCTGCACATCAGAAGAAAATCCAGAGTGTATTCTGTTCCTGTGTTTAATTTTCTGACTTTCTGTAGATATACCTAGGAAATAACCAGTATAGAGTAAGTACAAATAAAAATAGAAAATAACATAAAGCAAATGATTAGAAATAAAAATTTAAAAAAAATTAAAAATGAGCAATAATTTACTGCAAAGTCCATACCATTAGTCATCAGTATGCACGTACCACATTATAGAAGACAATTTAATTCTGCAGTACCCAAGTGATTCCAATGCTCTTCACTCTCAAGGCTGGCAAGTAAAATCAAACAGCTGCTATCATTACACCTAAACAGCCATTTGGTGGCCTCAGAGGAGAAACATAATGACCACAGAGGGAACTGCTCTAGCCTTCCAAAACAGCACAACCAGTTATCCATTCAACATTAGAATACATGAAACAAATAATCATGTTTGTTTGAACAATAGACTTAGTTCATAATCTTTAATTGGTCTTTTAGCAGACACCTTATTCTGGTTCCTTTTTACATACTTGGCAGAATTCAGAATTACAGAAAGTGACTTAAGAAGTGATATGAAAAAGGCATAAGGAGGACCTGTTTACACATCTCAGTACGTCTTATAGAAAGTAGGGTTCAGCTCTACCTTGCTTCACATCTGAAGTGGCAGCTCAATCTCTCTTTAAATAGCTTAAGTCAAAACTGGACTATCGTCCAGATACAAAATCTACCCCAGGGAGTTAACCATTCTTAGCTTTCAAAGACCTTTTTCTTACTTCTTGCACCTATGCTTTGCTGCAAATTAAACCCTGCTACTTCTTGTCATATCTA
The DNA here is from genome assembly GCF_037038585.1 of Patagioenas fasciata. Lineage (NCBI taxonomy): Eukaryota > Metazoa > Chordata > Aves > Columbiformes > Columbidae > Patagioenas > Patagioenas fasciata. The sequence continues at coordinate 36,899,947 of NC_092523.1, forward strand.
AACCAGAGATAGCAAACCGTTTATGCTGATTTCCTTTTGCAGCAATTTTATATATAAATATCCTCATTTGTTTCATTTCCTAGTTTAAATAAACCTGATTCTAAATCATTCTTTGATGTCTTTATTAATTTTATGAACTATCAATAACTATGTTCCAACCAAAATGATATGATTCTATGTACACTGTATTGTTTGTCCTTTTTGAAAACTTAGATGACTTGAGCCTACAAGTTGTTTCTCTGCATGCTTGCATATTATGCTCCTAAAGATCTGTTGAGAAAGAGCTCTACTGCATCTTGTTTTAGCATTTTCAGATATTCTATCTCTCATGCCTCTGCCACAGACTATCAGACCAGTAAACAGGTATGTAGAAATCAGTATGTTATGCCTCAAATCCATAAAGGACGATAGAGGCATGAAATATTTTCGGATTTGCCAAAGGATATCTGCCAGGCATTTCAACACTTCTTGAGCTCTGCTACTGCTGATATGAAGTGCAAACACTTGTGTAAGTAAGCAAAAAGTCTGGAACTAGCTACACATGTCACAGTATGGCATGGTGAATATAGTGTCCCCATATCCTTTCCTGAAGCATTTGAGAGGATTCCTCATCTTGGTTTTGTGCAGTTAATTACTTCTACTTAGTGTCCATGCTTGTTCTTATTGAAATGTATGTTTATTATTTTCTATTGCTTCTGGTATTTATTATTATTATTTTAAACGTGAGTCATGTCTTCTAATATGACTGCAGCAAGAGTATAATCTGAAACTACCGACAAAGTTATGGAATGACTTTAAACCCAGTACAGATTAATTAAATTACACTCTTTCTCCCCATCCTTGGTTACTGGGGAAAAGAGTGACTGTGAATAAATAAAAAACTTTTTTTTTTTTTTTTTTTCCCAAAAACCCCTTGTATACTAACTTTAGACCAGTATTATCTAGCCCACAGTTCCCTAGCTTGCTGTCCTGCAAGGTCGTTGCAGATAACATTACCTCTCCAGCCTCCAAGGCTAACAAGGCAGCCCCCCCTTCTTCACACACTGCTCACTGTTGCTGCTGTAACCACAGCAATCACTGTGACAGTCATTCAGACTCTGAAAATGAATCAAGTGATGGTGAACCCATATCAGCATCAGTTGCTGGTTGTAAGAGAGTCACTAGAAAGACAACCCGTGCAGTAGCTGATGGCACAGGGCCAACATCAACCCAAGACGCATCATCAGGACAGGGTGGAGATGAAGTGACCACCACTCGGTCCTTTTCTCCAGGTGAGCTGAGAGATCTGCAAAAAGACTTTAGTCGTCGTGAAGGCGAGAATATTTTAACCTGGCTGCTGCGATGCTGGGACAATGGGGCAGAAACAATTGAATTAGAAGGTGGTGAAGCCAGGCAGCTGGGATCTCTGTCAAAAGATTCCACCATTGATAGGGCAATTTCAAGAGAGTCTAATGCCACTACTCTCTGGACCCGACTCCTGGCAGCTATGAAAGTCAGATTTCCCTACAAGGAAGATTGTATATCCGCGTTAGGGAAATGGAATACTATGGAGAGAAGTATCCAGTTCCTCAGAGAATTAGCTGTGCGAGAGATCATCTATCTAGGACCAAACAGCCAAGAGGGGACAGACCCAGATAGAATCAATTGTACAAAATCTATGTGGCGCAGATTTGTACAAAGTGCACCACCTGCATATGCTAAGCCATTGGCAGGAATGGTCAGCTAGACGTATACAAGAAATTAATGAAGTGATTGAGCAGCTCCGGTACTTTGAGGACAGCCTTGCTGGTTCTCTATGGGCTTGTGTCTCCGCTGTGGAGAAACTGTGTGAAAAATCTGATGACCGGTTTGAAAAGCTGTTGCAAGAAATCAAAGAGCTCAGAGAAGACTCGTACCGTTCACGACCTGCACAAACTTATGTTTCAGCTGTTAGGAGAAGGTGTTTCCAATCTCGAGAGAGAGGGCAGAGGCAGCCCACAAAAAGAGGTTCACTGTGGTTCTTCCTACATGAGCAGGGAGAAAACATGAATAAGTGGCATGGAAGGCCTACCTCAGAACTTCAAGAACAAGTACGTGAGATAAAAGGAAAAACTCCTAGGAAGGTGGCTGCTCCAGTTTACAAAAGGAGCAGAAGAGATTCTGATGCTCTTGAAGGAACCTCTAATTCACACCCAGAGACTGTGCAAAACAGGAATTAGAGGTGCCCTGCCTCCAACCAGGTGGAGGAAAGGGATAACAGAGTTTATTGGACTGTACAAATATTATGGCCTGGTACAACACAACCCCAGGAGTACAAAGCTTTAGTGGACACTGGTGCTCAGTGCACAATAATTCCTTCTAATTATAAAGGAACGCAATCCATCAATATTGTTGGAGTGACTGGGGGATCCCAGGAACTGACTGTTGTAGAAGCTGAAATGAGCCTAACTGGAAAAAACTGGCAAAAGCATCCCATTGTGACTGGTCCAGATGCTCCGTGCATCCTTGGCATAGACTATCTCAGGAGAGGGTATTTTAAGGACCCAAAAGGGTATAGGTGGGCATTTGGTATAGCAGCTGTGGACACTGAGAAAATTGAACAGCTGTCTGATTTGCCTGGTCTTTCAGATGACCCTTCTGTTGTAGGACTGCTGAGGGTTGACGATCAGCAGGTGCCAATTGCTACCACGACGGTGCATCGCCGGCAATATTGCACCAGTCGAGACTCTTTGATTCCTATCCAGAAGCTGATCTGTCAATTGGAAAGCCAGGGTGTGATCAGTAAGACTCGCTCACCTTTTAACAGCCCAATCTGGCCAGTGCGTAAGTCTAGTGACGAGTGGAGACTAACTGTAGACTATCGTGACCTGAATGAAGTTACACCACCACTGAGTGCTGCTGTGCCTGACATGCCAGAACTGCAATTTGAACTGGAGTCAAAGGCAGCCAAGTGGTATGCTACAACTGACATTGCTAATGCATTTTTCTCTATTCCTGTAGCAGCAGAGTGCAGGCTGCAGTTTGCTTTCACCTGGAGGGGCATCCAGTATGCATGGAACCGCTTGCCCCAGGGGTGGAAACACAGTCCTACCATCTGCCATGGACTGATCCAGACCACGCTGGAGCAAGGTGAAGCTCCAGAACACTTGCAATATATTGATGACAACATCGTATGGGGCGACACAGCGAAAGAAGTCTTCGAGAAAGGTGAGAGAATAATTCATATTCTTTTGGATGCTGGTTTTGCCATAAAACGAAGCAAGGTCAAGGGACCTGCATGAGAGATCCAGTTTTTAGGAATAAAATGGCAAGATGGCCGTCGTCAGATCCCAATGGGTGTGATCAACAAAATTGCATCAATGTCTCCACCTACTAATAAAAAGGAGACACAGACTTTCTTGGGCATTGTAGGTTTTTGGAGAATGCATATTCCTGACTACAGCCACATTGTGAGCCCTCTCTATCGAGTGACTCATAAAAAGAACCAATTTGAGTGGGGCCCTGAACAACGACAAGCCTTTGAACAAATTACGCGTGAGATAACTCATGCGGTGGCCCTTGGACCCGTCCGAACTGGACTAGATGTTAAAAATGTGCTCTACACCGCAGCCGGAGATAATGGACTTACCTGGAGCCTCTGGCAGAAAGCACCAGGAGAAACCCGAGGTCGACCCTTAGGTTTTTGGAGTCAAGGATACAAAGGATCTGAGGCCAACTATACTCCAACTGAAAAGGAGATACTAGCAGCATATGAAGGAGTTCGAGCTGCTTCAGAAGTGATCGGCACTGAAGTGCAGCTCCTCCTGGCAGCTCGACTGCCGGTGCTGAGCTGGATGTTCAAAGGGACGGTTCCCTCTCCACATCATGCAACCGAAGTTACATGGAGTAAATGGATTGCACTGATCACGCAACGAGCTCGAATTGGAAGTCCCAACCGTCCAGGGATATTAGAAGTTATTACAGACTGGCCAGAAAGCAAAGACTTTGGGATGTCTCCAGATGAGGAGGAAGTAAAACGTGCTGAAGAAGCACCACCATATAATACGCTTTCAGAGACTGATAAGCAGTATGCACTGTTCACAGATGGATCCTGTCGTCTTGTAGGAAAACATCGAAGGTGGAAAGCTGCTGTGTGGAGTCCCACACGACAAGTTACAGAAGCCACTGAAGGACAAGGTGAATCCAGTCAGTTTGCAGAAGTGAAAGCCATCCAGCTGGCTTTGGACATTGCTGAACCAGAGAAGTGGCCAATACTTTATCTCTATACTGACTCATGGATGGTTGCAAATGCCTTGTGGGGGTGGCTACAGCAATGGAAGAAAAGCAACTGGCAGCACAGACGTAAACCCATTTGGGCTGCCACACTGTGGCAAGACATTGCTGCTCGGCTAGAGAGCCTGCCTGTGAAAGTTCGTCATGTAGATGCTCATGTGCCTAAAAGTCGAGTCACTGAGGAACATCTAAACAACCAACAAGCAGATCAAGCTGCTAAGATTAAAGTAGCTGAGGTGGACTTGGACTGGCAACAGAAAGGTGAACTTTTCCTAGCTCGGTGGGCCCATGATGCTTCAGGGCATCAAGGTAGAGATACAACATACAAATGGGCTCGTGATCGAGGGGTGGATTTAACTATGGACACTATTTCACAGATTATTCATGAATGTGAAACTTGCGCCGAAATCAAACAAGCAAAACGGTTAAAACCTGTATGGTATGGGGGGCGATGGTTAAAGTATAAGTATGGAGAAGCTTGGCAGATTGATTATATTACACTTCCACAAACACGTCAAGGTAAGCGTTATGTACTTACAATGGTGGAAGCAACCACTGGATGGTTGGAAACATATGCCGTACCTCATGCTACAGCCCGAAATACTATCTTGGGCCTTGAGAAGCAAGTCCTTTGGCGGCACGGTACGCCAGAAAGAATTGAATCAGACAATGGTACTCATTTCAAAAGCAGTATTATAGACAATTGGGCCAAAGAACATGGTATTGAGTGGGTATATCATATTCCATATCATGCACCAGCCTCTGGGAAAATTGAAAGGTACAATGGTTTGTTAAAAACTACACTAAAGGCACTTGGTGGTGGAACCTTTAAAAACTGGGATTCACATTTAGCAAAAGCCACTTGGTTGGTCAACACTAGGGGATCAACCAATCGAGCCGGGCCTGCCCAATCAGAAATTCTACGGACTGTAGAAGGAGATAAAGTCCCTGTAGTACACATGAAAAATATGTTAGGAAAGGCAGTCTGGGTTACTCCTGCCTCAGGCAAAGGCAAACCTATTCGTGGGATTGTTTTTGCCCAGGGACCTGGCAGCACCTGGTGGGTGATGTGCTTAAGGATGGAGAAGTTCGGTGTGTACCTCAAGGGGATTTGATTTTAGGTGAAAATATGCAATGTTGAACTGTATGATGTGAATTGCCGCACTAACAATGTTTAGTAAGTGTCTTTCAGATCAAGACAATGGTGATGAAACTAGAGCTAGCTTCTTCGAGTGGCGCCCGACACCTTCTTCGAAGTTGGTGTCCTTAACCCACAAACAGTGGTCATGAGATGCACTTGTACCATTTTTCCTGCCCTGGGAGACTGTTGTGACAAAATGAACTTAATGAACTTTTCAAAGGATGGTCCACTGATTAATTACTCCTGTGTATATATGTACATATGTATATATATATATATATAGTAGTAGTGATTAATTAGATTGTATTGATAAGGTTTAAGTATTCAGTGAATGTCATATTATAAGGGGTCGAATGTCCTGGTTTTGTTAAAAACAAGTTTCTCTTTTAGTGAATTTGCCTGTCAGCTAAAGCCTTCATGTTAGCTGCATTTTCCTGGAGAACCCAACACATGTTTTGGTTAAACCTAGCAACGGAATGCAAACTTATTGATAAGCACGGATGGACATCTCGCGAGAGGGGCAACGAGAAACTGATGACCGAGAGACTGACCAATGGTGTATAACATTCCATTCACGTGAATACTTCATAAAAAAGTGGGAGATCACGAGGATCTCGGCCCTTTTTCCCTTTTTTCCTCATGGCTGACATTAGGAGAGGACCTTGCTGGTCGTCCCTGCGAACTGAGGCCTAGTGAGAGACTGAATCCAGCTCCGGTTGGCTACAGAGTCTAATCCAGGACTTTGGGTGCTGGCTCTGCAGTTGCTGAGACTTACAAGATTGGTTTTGTATATTTTGTATTATTTTCTCTATTCTTATTAGTAGCATTAGTAAAACATCTTTAACTTTTCCAACTCTCTTCTCTCTGTCCTTCTTTCCCTCCCGATCACCTGTCCTTAGTGGGAAGGGGGGAGAGGGAGGGGCAAAAGGGGGAAGTGGGGGGGAGAAGAGGTTAACAATACATCTGCCAGGGTTTGATTGTCACCCCGCAATCTTAACCCTCGACACTTGCTTAAGAGAATGCCATGTGAGACTACCAACACTGCAGTTTGCTAAATTCAGTTTCTATTCTACCTCTTCTAGCCCGTAAGGCTTGCTGCAATATTTTGTAAAGATATAGGACAGGACTGACTTATTCCCTACCAATCTAAGTGAGCTGTTCATTCTCACCATCTTGTAGAGATGCTGAGAAAGAACAGTTTGAGAATTTAAGATCCTTCATGAAAACTCAGTTAAGAGAACTACTTATAACTTCGGATATTTCTCCAGGTCTGTCAGCCCCTTTCTGGGCTTTTGAAACTCCACTATATTTCAGTTATCAAATATGTTTTTAGTATACATCATGTAAACATGTTTTTTTCCATGCATGCATACATTTTCTGGCTTTATAAATCACATAGACAATAGTCCGTGCACAAAATCAAGACCAGAACAAAGACACTTGTTTCTAGTTGAGATTGCCTTGCAGTTAGATAATTTGTACTGATTTTTCTAAGAAAAGGCATGACTTTCTGAATAACTAATTTGTTCTAATAGATAAAATAATTGTGTTCTAACATATCACTCATCCAAGACTCCAATAGAGACCTCTGAATTTTCTACCACTTTCTGTACACAACTTACCCGCACAAAGAGGCCAACAGAACACAAGATCGGTTATTAACTGTTTATGTTTTATTTTTAAGGTTTTATGCAGTTGTACATGGATTTGTCCTACCATTTCCTCTGATCTTCCAGTTAAGATTTCTTTCAAGTAGCAGTATCTTTAGTTTTTTAGCTTGTAGTAATTTTAATTCACAGAATAGGTCTTCATATTTTTTCAGTTGTTTAACAAAGAAAACACTGTATGTTTTATTTATAAAAAGAGATGATTTTCAAAACAGACGATTTTCAAAACAGACGGCTCTGTGTTCTGGTTTTGTTAAAAAACAAGTTTCTCTTTTAGTGAATTTGCCTGTCAGCTAAAGCCTTCATATTAGCTGTATTTTCCTGGAGAACCAGATACATGTTTTGGTAAACATAGCAATGGAATGCAAATTTATTGATAAGCATGGATGGACATCTCGCGAGAGGGGCAACGAGAAACTGTTGACCAAGAAACTCAACAACTGTGTATAACATTCCATTCACATGAATACTTCATATAAAAGTGGGAGATCATGAGGATCTCGTCCCTTTTTCCTTCTGCTTATGGCTGACATTAGGAGAGGACCTTGCTGGTCGTCCCTGCAAACTGAGGCCTAGTGACAGACTGAATCCAGCTCTGGTTGGCTGCAGAGTCCAACCCAGGACTTTGGGTGCCAGCTCTGCAGCTGCTGAGACTTTCAAGATAGGTTTTGTATATTTTGTATTATTTTCTCTATTCTTATTGGTAGCATTAGTAAAACATCTTTAACTTTTCCAACTCTCTTCTTTCTGTCCTTCTTTGCCTCCTGATCGCCTGTCCTTAGTGGGAATTGGGGAGAGGAAGGGGCAAAAGGGGGAGGTGGGGGGGCGGGGAGAGAAGGTTAACAATACTTCTGCCAGAGTTTTATTGTCACCCCGCAATCTAAACCCTCGACACTCTGTTTTGGGACATCTACTTTACATCACTGGGTCAATTTCCTTTAAAGACAGAGGCGTGCTCATCAGATCACTGGAAGTATTGTACTTAAAGAAAAGAATACAGAAGCCAAAACCAGATGAATCTAATACCATTAGGAGCAAGTGCCTCATTTCCCCAGGTTCAGCTGTGCCAGCTCACAGGACAGATAACAGAGGCAAGTCATAGGTAACCACATGTACATGCAAGTGTGCACAAAGACTTCCCTGACACCGCCTATCCCTCAGTTGATCCTCTTAACAAACTTAATAGTAGGCGTTACTTTGTTCGGTGTTCCTTTACCCTGTCACAGAAACTGGTGAAGGATGTGGGCATTGATCTGGCTACCCCTCATACAATTATTAAATACATTTTTGGAGCAATTTTATATGCTTTTGTTACCTGTTTTGTTTGTTTGTTGTTTGTGTTGTGTTTTGGGTTTTTTTGTTTGTTTTTCTCTGCTAGTCTAGCTCAGTTTTGCTTTTTCTTTCTCAACACTTGGTGCTCTCTGGTCTATCAGCTTCATTTGCTTTTTTTAATACTGGGATGGAAACTAGAGACAACTTTCCACAAATCTTAGTATGTACCATAAACTTCTACGGCAGGATTATGAGCAAAATTATAGTTCACTGCATAAGGAAAGTTTAACACAAGAACTCTAAAACAAATACACTGAAGTCCATCTTCTCCCCTTCGCCTGCCACTTGCAAGCAGCTTTCTGTTTAAACAAGGCTTCGGAATAGTTGTCTCTTCTACATGTAAAACCAAAGAGAAATAACAGCTATCCCTACTGAGAAGACTGTGTTCACATCCGTATCTCTTTTTAAGTATTAATTGTTTTCATGAAACTTTCCTTGGCCTTTCTACTCTTCAACACCCCACTCTTAACATACAAAATGACCCTAAGAAAAGCAGCTCAGCCCTGTAATTCTACTACTTCCATGATACTAGCATTCCAGATAAGGAATATCTATCAAAATAGTGTCAGAGAATTATCTGCTCATTTCAGTCTCCTTTTTTGCTTTATTTTTCTTATCTTCCAGCAGCACATGCCTAGACTTCTACCCAACATTGCTCACAAAGCTCACAGATAAATAAAATATAAAAAAAATAAAAACAAAACAAAATCAACAAAAAAAACCACCCACATCCAAAAAAATAACCGTTTTTCCCTTTCCAAGGTTGGTTTTTTTGTTGTTGTTCTTTTTTTTTTTTAAATCCTCCTTTGTTTGTCTTTTCGTGACAAAATGGGAACCTGTGTAGTTAGCTTTACCATTTCCTAAAACCTTTTGGTGAGAAAGCTGAAGACTCACCTCTCACATGGGCTGGATTTAGCTCCACGGCCTCCTTCAACCTCGCTACTCTTCCCACCAGGAGCAGCAGCTGCTCCACTAGGGCCCTCATGAATTTCTCCCTCCTTGTGCACAACTCATGCTCAACTACAGGCTACCTCTGTTTAAAGCTTGTGGCGGGGAAGCCTTTAAAGGACAAAACCAACAGTTCCAGAGCCTACAAGACACTTGTGAAAACTTCCCTACTTCTTGAGAGAGACTTACACTTCAACAAAAAATGAAAAACAAAAGAAAAACAAAAGAAAAAAAAATAAAATGAAGCACACTACAAGAAGTCGATACTCCCACCCCAGCGTCATGCACCTTGTGACAGGCAGAGCGAGGCGCTCAGGCTTCTCCACGTGACTTATGGGGCCGCGAGCCAGCAGGCGGCCACCACGTGCAGGCAGGGAGGCAGCGGCTGTGTCCCCGTCTGGGGCTGCCAGGCTGCCCACTGCTGTTTTGGCAGGCTCCTGGCCTACTGAGAAGTGCCGGGGCTGCTCCAGAGTGCAGTAGCTGATGGCGTGAGGCAGGGTTAGTTGGCTCAGAATCTGCACTCCCCACCAGGTGCAGCTGCAGATCCCACAGTGGATGCGGAAGAGTCAGGCACACAGGTGTGAGGAGCGGCAGCGTGAAGCTGCACAGGGGCGTCAAGGCAAGAGCTGCAGGGAGGCTGGCACCTCTGCTCTGTGAGGCAGAGAGCCTAGTGACACGGCTTGGGCAAAAAGCTGAGGTACTCCATGTCTTTTTTACCCCTCAGTTTTCACTGGTAAGGTTTCTCCTTAAGTCTCCCATGTCCCTGAGACACCTAATGGAGTCTATAGGCATGAAGCAGCACCCAGAGGAGAGGCAGGAGGAGTGGATCACTTAACCCACTTGCAAGTTCATGGGCCCAGGTGGGAGGCATCCCCAGAGGTCTTCATGAAGCTGGCAGATGTCACTGTGCAGCTGCCGCCTGTCCTTTTTGAAAAGTTTGTGATGCCTTGAAGGCAGCTGCTGTCACAGTCCTCTTCAAGACAAGTAAAAAGCAGGACCTGGGGAACTGCAGGCTGGTCAGCCTTAACTGAGTCCCTGCGAATGTTGCGGACCAGATCTTCTCAGAATCCATTTCTTGCCTGAGCAGCAAGCATAGGTAGATCATACTTGACCAACCTCATTGCTCTCTGTGGTGGGGTCACTGGCACCAGTGGATGTGGGGAAGACACTTGATGTTGTGCATCTTCATTTTAGGAAAGCCTTTGGCACAGTCTCCCATGGTCTCCTTACCACCAAACTGGTAAGAAACAGTCTGGGACAAATAGATTAAAAGGTGGCTGGACTGCCACAGCTCAAAGCGTTGTGATCAGTGGTGTAAAGTCCAGCTGGTAGTTCAACATCTTCACTGACAGCCTGGATGACAGCACTCTCAGCAAGTCTACGGATGGCACGGAATTAGAGGATAGCAGGGCTGCTAGGAAGAGGAACCTGAACTGGCCAGAGAAATGCATTGACCAGGAGCTCGTGGAGTAGAACAAAAGCAAGTGCAAGGCCTTGCATCTGGGATGGAAACACCTCACGCAGCAAGGAAGAGCAGGCTGGGGTTCAACTGTCCAGCAAGCAGCTCTGCAAAGGTGGCCCTGGAGGGTCCTGGTAGGCAAGTTGAATATGAGCCAGTAGTTGTGCCAGTGTAGTGCAGGCCAACTCCACCCTACTATGTACTGCTAAGAGTGTAGGCAGCATGTCCACAAAAGTGATCCTTCCCCTCTGCTTAACACTTGTAAGACCATAGCTGGAATACTATGCCCATTTTTGGGCTCCCTAGTGCATGAAAGATATCAACATACTGAACGACTCCAGCAAAAGACCAACAACATGGTCAGGGGACTGGCAAGCACAGTGTACAAGGCTGAGAGACCTGGGCCTGTTGAGCTTAGAGAAGAGAAAGCGACTGAGACCTTCTTGCTATGTGCAGCAGCTTCATCGGAAGAGGCAGAGATGATGCCAGACTCCAACCAGAGGTGCACAGTGGCAGGACAAGGGGTGAGAAACACAATTGGAACCATCAGACATTTTAATTAGATACTCAGGGAGGGGGTGGTATGTGCAATTATGATGACGGTGGTGAAACTGGGCAACGGGTTCCCCAGAGAGGTGGTAGATTACATTCTGTGAATGTTCAAGACTCAACACAACCACAATCATCTTCATTTCATTTCATTATACCTGTTTTATAGTAGGATATTGGACTAGGTGGACTGTGGATGTCTCTTCTGACCTAAATAATAATTCTGTGATAGACCCTAAAATTATAGTGAGTGTTTATTGGGTTTTTGAAAATTTTTGGGGAAAAAAAAGTTAAGAAATTAATTATATAACACCATACAATTTGCATATGGCTATTTGTCATGTATTTAAAATATATGGAAAACTAATCTCCTTTTCAAATAAGGTATTGCTATCTGAAACAGACACATGCAGGGGATGAATAGTGTTTTGCAAAAAGCAGATACAAAGTATAAGAAACGTGCCATTTAAAGTTTGAGAATAGTTGCTATATATTGCCTAGCACTATGCTAAAAAACAATAACAAAACCAACCAAACAAAACCAAACCAAAATAAAACATTTAGATTTCATAGAAATATCTACTTTGATGGTTTCTTACCATTTTTTTTATTATTTTCCATGCCGATAGTTAAGGCAACCTTCAGATGAATTTTGTTTGGTTATGGATGTATCATTTACAGTCTAAGTAACACATTTTCAGTTTTATATAAACAAGATTATCACATTTATTGTTGCCATAATTTTTTGCCTTTCATATTATGGAAGACATTATTTTGTTTCCTACAGGTATAAACACATCTCTCTTGTACAATGTATGTTATAGAAAACATGGCCTCTCTAGAAAAATTGTCTAATTACTATCTTAAAAATATGAAGCTCATTTCCCATAAGAACTCTGAGCAAATTACTGTGAAAAAGCATGAAACTGGAAAAAAAAAATGACTTAAGATGAAAAGCAGCGTGTTTCCTGTTTGAAAATACCAAACTACTTTATTTATGAAGAGTCTAACTATAAGTCTTTACTGTTGCATAAATGTCACACTTTCTGAAAATGTGGCTTTGCTAGCAAGATTAAAAAAAACCACAACAAATTTGATACTTATATTATTAATATGTCTGTGGAAGCCCACATACCTCACATGTGGATACCATGAAAATATGTATGTTGTAAGTTCTTACGAAGTCATGAAGAGTTCATGTTTTAATTCATGCTGCCTAGCAAGGAATAAGAATTTAGTTAATATCTTATTAAAAGCATGGTATGAGAACATAACATGAGAAAAAGACTTGTTACCCAACATCTAGAGAAGTTTGAACAATATGTACTTGCAAATTCCTATAGCTTACCAAAGCTAAAAATATTTCTCTAAATTAATTCTTCTTTTATGACAAATTGAGGGAGGTTTATAGACATTTATTTCCCTCATAAACTGTAGTTTTTTAATACAATCCAGATATGACTGAAAGAGCCCAGATCTACCATGGACAACATACTTAAAGATGCTGCCTATTAGCTACTGAGCCTATAAGCTATATTAAAATGAATTTAAATTTTATTTTAAAAGTGAAGTTCTCCATTATTAGAAGTTGCAAAGAACACAGAAAACAGCAACTTAAAATATACTTCAATCTAATAGCACCTTCAAATTCTGAAATAACACTTTGCTTTAATCTAACTTTATAATTTGGTCTGATTTTTGCCATGTGTAGTCTTCAATAGCCAAGAAATTCCAAGGAGTTATGGCAGAAGTAGAAAATATGCCTTAATACAAAGGAAAAAAAAAAAAAAAAGTTCTGCAAATGATTAAAACAAAGGACTTTTTTTTTTAGGTAGAAATCCCTATAAAAACTGGCTCAACATGTAGCTTTCATGTTTTAATGTTCATTATATTGTGTCAACTGAATGCGATTTACACTTTCATTATACTTACTATATCTGAACTGTGTAACCACTTTAATACAGTAACACTGTGCTTCACTAGCTTTTCTTCCAAAGAATTTTAGGTGAAGTATTTATAGCCAAGATACCAAATGTAAACATCTTGATCTTACTAGAGCTACAGTTATTTTATCTTTATTACCCAAGACCTTTAAATGCAAGCAACAGTACATCATGATTTAGTCCACCAAGAGTGACAGGCCACTATTTATGGTGTGACAGGATGTCACTATAGTAGGTATGCTGACTATTTAATGTCTCTAGAAAGTCTCTTATGGCCTTCAATAACTCATAAAATTAACTTTCATCGTCCTCTTGCACGATCACTGATGACAAAATGTAATCTTATTACAAGAGAGAAAATGTCTAATGGTAGTTTCTTTAGTAAAGCATTTTTCTTCAGTGATTTAAATTATAAAGTTTCGGTCTTGCATGAATTATATTCAGTGCTTCAAAGCACAGAGTAACCTTTCAGTATTTCATTGGTCCTCTTTTGGTGTACTGTACAAACCCTTAGAAGTGACATATCGTCAAACTGTCAAGAATCTACTTGATGAATGTCAAAGCCTTGCTATTCAGAACTAGTGAACCTAGACAGCTGAGCAGTAAAAAAAAAAAAAAAAACAAACATAGTGAATTTTTATCTGTACCTTCACTATAATGTATCTGCGTACAACTACCTCAGCAAAGTAGTAATAGCTCTTGGCAAACAGCATTCATCTGGGCTGAAAAGCTGTCAGCAGCAATATGGTAGATGTCAATTAGAGTAAAGTATGCGATGCAAACACATTTGCCAATTACATGCATTAGACCTCATAATGACTGATGTCACAAATGTAGTTTGGTGATAAATTATCTTAAGGACAGTAATTATATTTTTCCATCAGTTGAATGTACCCATTTTGAAGTTACAGAACGAGATCCACAGAAAACGTCTCCCTTTAGACTACAGAAACAACAGGAATGTCAGGGGGTAGGGTTGGTAGCTGTTTGTTTTTGTGCAGATAGACCCGGCTTAATACCAAGTAAATGACAGTTACTAAATTGATTTCTAATTTTAATAAATGTAACATGCAATATATGAATCATATGCTAATTCATAATAACAATCGTTCTCCTAAGTTCTCCTAAACTTTGACATAATTTCATTTATACATTAATGTCTAAGTCGTGAATTAAGAAGAAAAATTGATTTATTTGAGGATAGTAGCCTCATGAAGACTGCCAAAATGCCTGTTCTCAGTTTCTTTTTGGCAGCAATGGTTAGCTTCTGAATCCAACACATGAAGACATTGTATTCTTTTTACAAGGAGAACTGGAGAAAAGAATAACCTCCTCCTCATGCTGTGGAAAGACTGCAGAAGACTTAACATGTCCCTGCGCCCATTATGTTGATTTCAGCCTGGGAAGAGTGTCCCTGTTCAGTTTCTAGTACCTACCAGATTTATATTCATACTTTTTAATAGGAGGAGGAGAACAGTTCTGCTTGTCTTCTTTCCATCTTCCAGAGTAGGTGTAAGGATGCTGATGATGGCTATTCCCCTGACGGTCAAATAAGTCACACAACTAAAGGGGATTTTCCTAAGCATTGTCCAACCCAGAATGTAATAAAGTCAAGGTTGCTGTCAACGCCAGCTGACATTTCATAGATCTTAATTAAAAAATGTGAGATTGTATGGACCAGTACATTAAAACAAGGTAGAATGGTTCAATACTACTGCAGCTGTGGGAGAGTGAAACCCAGGCACATTTTCTTTACACTTTTCAATAACACGAGTAAGAAGAATATAGGGGGAGATGGGAAGTAATTGAGTTAGCAGCCTTCCACTATTTGAATGACATAAATAGGTGGATCTGTAGCGACCTGAATATAAAATCCCTTATCTCAACTCTACTTAAAATGAAGCATTGATTCATTCAATCATACTGTATCATTCACAACATAAACTTTATGTGAACTGTTTCCCATAGATTTCTCTATTCTGTTTCAAATAATCCATCAATAATAATCTAGCATTTCCTTCTAATTCTTGTTACATTTCTCCACTGATATCAATTCATTTTACTGGTATGTGAAAGAAAGTTTTTTATCAAAACACAGAAGACTGTTTTGGCCAAGTGCCAAAAGAGATACAGTGCTGTGTTTGTATGGACGTAACCTCCTTGAGCTCCCTTACATAAACTGAATCTACAGAACAAGGCAGAGAGAATATATCCAGTGTTTCCCTGTGATAAACAACATTAATGCATCAAATGCACATAGTACCAAATTTTATCTTAAAAAAATATCAACATAGATAATTTGGGTGAACCAGACCAGTGTTCTGCCGGTTTTTAGATGACTGCTCATTCTAGATACTTATCTTAATGTTAATAGTTCAATGTAGACATACAAAGTTTGACAACACATGATTGAAATACACCAAACTAAAATTTGTCATTGTGACAAATAAGAACAATAATACCGTGTCAGTGAGAATGGGAAGGAGACAGCTATTATTTTTCCTCAAAAACTAGAAATCAGTTGTTGGGAAAACAACAATAAAAAAATCCCCCACAGGTTCATTGTGTTTAGAGTTGAAACTGTGCTGTGATAAGGGGAAAAGATCAGATGATGAAAATCTAAAAGATCCTGATTAGGAGATATTATGGTGAGAAGAGGAAAACTGAAGAAAGGCTGGTTAATGGGATTTGCGTGTCACGTACACAGGCTTTGAACACCCATATTAACTCCACAACTCAAAGATAAATATTTATGTTTAATTTTACTCATGTTTTAAT
The DNA here is from genome assembly GCF_037038585.1 of Patagioenas fasciata. NCBI lineage: Eukaryota > Metazoa > Chordata > Aves > Columbiformes > Columbidae > Patagioenas > Patagioenas fasciata. The sequence goes on from NC_092523.1 coordinate 36,916,015, forward strand.
ACTCGAAGTAATCTGTTAAAGCTAATAAAACCTGTGGAAGCTGAAGTGCATTATATAGTCACACTGGTGTATCTGCGCAACACTCCATTTTAGGAGTTCTTGTGTCACATAGGGCATGACTCATGGGCATGTGACTCTTACTGTTTTGTGCTTTACATGTTCTTTAGACTCTGGAGTCACATATAGCACAGTATGCGGGTGAGAAAATCTATTGTAGCCACTCTTATAACTCCTTTATCATTCTTTCTCAAAGTGCCATGAAGATATAGTCTGCTGACGGCTATAAAAATGAGAAATCTGAAAGTGACTGTATGTGTTATGTGTTGAAGCTATACTAAAATTCATTAAAATTATCCAATAAAGTATAGAGTTAATCATTAGTTTCAGGTGTGATATATTAGGGCAATGCTCTGTCACCAAAAGAATCTTTTTTCTTTGTATAATCTATCCTTATGAAGTTTTTACATTAGCTGTTAAATTGGTTGCCTCAATGATAGGTAGAGTCTTCTTTAAGAACAGTCAATTTTTGCTTTTAAAATATACTTGCCTAATCAGGATTGTGCAAGGAACATGTGTACTCTGGGTTATATATAACTCCAAGTGAAGTTTGAGTAATGATAATCAATCTAAAATGAAAAATATTTTGGCAATTAGTATTTAGACTATAGGAAAAGCCCTATCTTTACTCAACATACTACTTACCTAAACTGTTATAATTTGTTGAGTCATAAGTTCATGTTTTTTGTATTCATATCTTGACTTTACATTAAGCTGAGGAAGAACACATGTTCGTAAATCTTGGAAAGAAAATAGCAATCATAATAAAACTCAAGTAATCTGCAAGTAGCACTAAAATAACTGAGAGTTCTATGCGTATTCTTTTTCCTTTCTATGTTTTCACGGCCTAAGAAGTAGATCTACCAGAGTTCAATTAATTCTTCATGAGAGAATCAATTGGCTTGTACACAGGAGGTCTCCAAGAACACTGCTTGACTGATTGTAGAAATACTTCAAAGTTTCAAAGGCCAGCTAACACCGAACACTTTTCCCCCCTTTTATTTTTTTTTTTTTTGAGGAGGAGGAGGTGGGGAAGGGGAGGAGGTGGGAGGAAAAGCGAGAACAAAAAAAAAAAAAAAAAAGACTGTACCAGAAGACCAAATCTTCATTACTGGAGGGAAGAGTCTGTATTTACCAACATGGATGTCAAGTGTCCTGGTATTAATATCTTAAAGATCTTAAAACATGTCATATATTGGTCCACAGAAGTCAAATAGTTGTGATTATTTCCAAATGATGAAATAGCTATGTGCATAGGTAATCTACACAAAAAGGAACAGTAACCATCTAGTAATGTATTATTGTACCAACAGTGATCTCAAGATGGGTTCATTATTCAAAGAAAGAATATCAATGTCATTTATTACAAAATAAAAGTTATAACCCCAAATAGATTTTATCACAGGATGTGAAAGACAAGTATGTACTCGGCAGCACCCAACACAGTACTTTTTGAAAAAATAAGTTATTCACATTATGCATTTTTATTGGGATATTGTCTTCCTTCAAAATTATTTTGAATGTTTGTTGGATGACATACGGCTTTACAGCACACACAGATCAGAGAAGCCAACATGCTGATTTTGGAATTCCCCCAAACTGATCATGTCAGTCCAGTATATTTTGTGACACCAATGCAAAGTCTTTTAAAAATTAATGGAGGAAATGTTTAGACTAGTAACACACTTGAAAGCATCTAAATTAACTCACTAGAAAGCTGAGAAATAATATAGATTGTTGTGTTAATTTTCCTGTATTTTAATATTATTAATAAAGCAATGAGCATATTAGAATGCATGAAGACATGAAGAAAATACACAGAAAATGTCATTAATGTCACACTTGCAGATCATGGATACAAGCCTCTCCGAAATCAGCTATACAATATTTATCACCTCCACTGAAATACTCCAGAATTAGAAAGAGTATAGAAAAGAGAAATTAGAAGTTTAATTATTTAATCTGTAGAACTCGCAGGTAGTTTAGAGGCAAAGAATATTCAATGACAGAATTTGACATTACTGTCATCCAGTCTTAAAAGTTTAAAAGAGACAACCATGAAATTACACTTGAGGCAAATTTACACTTAAAGATATCCAGAAGATATCCAAATTATGTGTACTTGGCATAACTCTCACATACCATGAAAATATAAGCAATCATCATTGCAGTCAGATTATTAAGCATCAAAACCAGAATCAGACAGTATGAAACAACTGAAGGGAAAAAGCAATAAATATTTAAGTTGTGGATTAAGCAAACAATTTATTTTTTTAAAAAATAAAGTTCATGTCTAACTATCCTGTTTATCTACAGTAATAGAAAAGGTAGGCAGGGACAAAGTTATATTTTGCCAGGACATATATACATTTTACTAAAGTGGATACTTCTACTTGTGGACCTGAAATAGCTTTGCCTCTGCTCATGTGGTTGCTTGAGTAAATATACTGGAGTTTTTTATCACCACAATGAGGTTTTCCAAATGCAAGAAGTAAGGTTGTTTTTTCTCTATCACTATTCAGATATGTGAGAGTACTTAAGAACCTGGCTCTTTATCACTTACAACAGAGTAGGAGAGAGGAAGGAATAGCCTCTGATATTGGCATTGTCTGCTCTCTGCATGCATTCTCTCAAGCACCTCTGATATTTTTCCTGTGATTTGGGTGCCAAAAGGACTCATTGCCAACATATATACACATTTTATACATACAGGTGTACACATACATATTGAAAATTCACATTTCTACTTGAAAAAGATGAAGACTGTATATCCAAAAGCCCTCCTTAATAAATGCTCATTTGCTACCTCTGTCTGCTAGTAGTCACAAAATGAATACCCCAGAAAACAAAATTTCAGGCAATTCAGAGTACTTCCTTAGTACACTATTTCTACTACTCACGGGGCATTGAAGCTCATTGATACTTTGTGCTGTCAAATTACATCTTCTCTCTACTGAGTATAGTCTAAAGGCAAAATAATTATGTTTCCCCAAAAAAATCCTCTTTCTATGTAGGTTCCTCTTGTCAAATAATATTACAATCTAATTTGTTTTTCTGAAATGTGCAACTACAACAGGTGAGTAGCACTCGCATATCTTTGAGTTTCTTGTCTCACAGAACATAACTTCTCCAAGAACCAAGGCTCATTATGTTCATGGTTAAATTTTTGTGCAGCATACTTATTAAAATACTGTGAGCGTTATTTTTTGCAGAATGGTTTTGGTCTAATTACTCTATCATTTCAACAGTCATTTCTTTCCAGTAAGATATCTTGCATTTTAATCAGGAGTTAAATCATACGATCATTTAAGTTGGAAAAGACCTTTAAGATCATCAAGTCCAACTGTTAACCTAACACTGCCAAACCCAGCACTAAACCAGGTCCCTAAAGCGCCACATCTATACATCTTTTAAACACTTCCAGGGATGATGACTCAACCACTTGCCTGGGCAGCCTATTCCAATGCTTGACAACCCTTTTGGTGAATAAATTTTGCTTAATATCCAATCTAAATGCCCACCCTGGCAGGGGGAGTGAAGTGTGGGAAAAATGCTTTACATGAGACAAGATTTTGAAGTGAACGTAACTGAGATAAATACAGAATATTTTCATGTGAAAAATATAACACCTTTTCTTATCACATATTCTAGATTTTAATCCCTTAGACTTTATGGCTATCATTACAGCAGGGTATACAACACAAATCTCTGTCCACGGCTAGTAACCATAGTCACTGCTCTCTGTGACAATGCCATTACCAGAACCCATGTGAAAATAAGAAAAGCTGATCTGCAAAAGTTATAGAGAAGTGATCACAATTGAATCTTACTTTAACCAGTGTAAACACTCATTGCTTAACTACCTTTTAAAAATATTTCTCCCCTATATTCTCTTCAATTAAAAAGAAAGCAGTGATCCAGAAATTAAGATTCCAATAAGTTGAATAAAGAAAAAAAGTACTATGAAATCCCACAAAATGAGATAATTTATGTTTTCAGTCCTTAATACTACAAAGATCAGCACTGATGGAAACAAAATATACTTATTTTTAAAAAGTTACTTTAAGCATTTTTTTTTTTTGTAGAAAGGAAAATAGCATTATTATAAACCATTTTATTGAACAGTTCAGTACCCTGAGTTCCCCTGTAGCAGAGAAATCTTCAAAACATTGGTGCAAGAAAACCACTACTTCAACACCACTTCTAAGTGAAACTGGAATAGACTGTTGGGAGGAGCTGTGGAAAAAAGCTTCACAGGCCAACTCCTTCATATGAAAAATCTAAGTCTTCTTGTCAGTGTACAGCATGAACATTAAAAGCTGTACAGTAAATCAATCCATGTAACGAAAAAGGTATAGTCATAGTACAATGAAAATTCCAGACCTAAATCATTTAGTTGACTTAAAATCAAATTAAGCTTTAACAAAATTATATTCTTCAATATATTTCCAAAATTCTTACTTAACATTTATTAACAAACAAACAAAAAACAACAACATTTGACGGCATGTTTTTTGTAGCTTACTTTTTCATCTACATACAATAATTTCCTATTTAGGAACATTTTAATCCATCAGCTACATATGTGAGCTGAATATAACTGTATGAATGTATAGATACAAAACTTAAATGGTTTTCTTCTTAGTAATGCACAGTTAAGACGCCAGACTAATTACCCAGTAATTTGCTTCATGTTTTTAAAAAACTATATTTGTTCATACAGTGTACACACTCATACCTGTATTTTATTAGAGAACTTCCCTTACTTTAAATATAAAACAGGAGTATTGTACTAACATATTCACAAGTATTTTTAAAGAAAAAATTCAACATGTCTACTACAAATGTTTCACCTCAATTTCTAAAACACAATCATGTGGCTAAAGAGATATAATTGACTGACACATCTGTTTTTCATTTGATTCCAAAGTTTTGAGTAATACCTGTATAAATTTTATTTCCATGCTGAAAAAAAAAAAAAACAAAAAAAGTCTCACACATGGTAAAAATTACAGTTTTGTGTAATGAAGATTAACTTTCTATGGCAATCATATCCTTTAAAATTATAACCTTAGGAAAATGTACTGTAATTTTTCAAAAGTATTTTAATGACTTCTTAGTCCACATTTATGGTGTATTTATTTTTGTTCTAGCATATGAACTCCTCCTTGACTACATTACAAAAACTAGAAATCTAAATATTAAACAATCAAATCTACATATTACATTGTGTTAATTTTTATGTTATGTTTATTAATCTGAACATGAAAAGAACAGGTCATGTTTGGTTGTGTTTCTTATTTAGTATCTGAAGATAGAACAATTTATAAAACATTTAACTGTTTACTCATCAAATATTAGTTAATTGTACACAGTTGCAGTAGATCAATGAAGCTGAACTGAAACTATTTGAGTCTCTAGGGAAAATATTAAATCTCTAATTAATGTTTGAAACAAGAGAACTGGCTGTACTTGATATGTATTTCATCTATTCTGAAGTCATTTCCTGGGCTTCTACCTTTGAACTTGCAATAAATCTGTCTGCCCTCAGTCTCTCTTTCAGCACCTAAAATAGCCCACGTACTTTTGGTCAGACCAATGCTGAGCTAAGAATGGCATCATAAATATCCTGGGAAGAGTTCTGATTTGCATTAGCAGAGAAAATGAGTTACCACAAGATTTCATATTTCTAGTATTAGCAAATCTTTTTTTGAAAGCGGCAATTTTTTTTTTAGAATTGGCAGGAGACCTTGCAAAATGAAAAATGAGATGATAAATTGGATATTCTCTCCATCAAAGTGTTTTTGCTTTGACATCATAATCAAGTAGTTTCTATAGTATGTGCCACTGTTGGCAGGTTAAGTAGGAAAAAACATTTTGCAAACCAGATGTCTAACTTTTTTGATGGAAGTGTAATGTATGGTTTGGAGGAAAAAAAGGCACTATCCCATTCTGAAGGATTTTTATAATCTTCAGATTAAGGAAAAAACTCAGCAGCCTTTTCAGGATTTTTTTCCTCAGAAATCCTTGCAGATAGGGAGATGAAAATCAGTTTTATGGAGTGATATAACCCAGGGTAGTCTATAACATTAATACTACATACAATGGTGTCGAATCCTTAATTCTCTTTACTCTTCTTCTTTCCCCGCCCCCCCCCCCCCCGCCCACCCTTGGTTTAAGAATGATGTGTTTGTGTTACTATTGATTTTGACAATCTAAAGCCCAGTAATTTCTAGAATTATTTTCTTTTCTTCTCAGTGGTTTTTGTATAACCAGTGATTGAGCCAAGAACAGAACTTTTTAATGTCACCCCCAAAAAAATCATTATATTAGCCTCTGTGTTTAGAAAGAATTTCCAACCAAATAAAAAATTTGTCCAAGTTAAGCTACAAGATAAAGCCAGTTTTCTGTGCTCAGTGTGGAATATTTTGTTTCACGGACATGTTATTGCTAGTTCAGATTTCTCCACAATATTATTGAGACAGCATTCCTAGAAAAACGCTGTTTGGTTACTTTTAATAAATTATTTTGGCAAATTGAGTAAATGGCTTTCTTCTATTGAAAAATCAGGGATATAGGAAGGCAATCTGTTATACTCAAGGATACAGAAAATACATTCCACTGTAAATCTGTAATTTTTATTAGTTATTGTGACTAGAACAATTTTTTTTTTTTTTTTTAATGGTCTGGTCATTAACATGACATTGTCAAATCGATACGAATATTTCTATACTGTCCTATGCAATATCAATAGATGATGCAAAGCGACTGGTAATTTATCAATCAGGACACTTAATTATTAAAATATTTAACCAGGCTTCTGATATCAGAAAAATCAGCTCCACATAAGGTTTGTGTGCAGTGTGTTCTGCAAACAAGTTATTTTCACCAGTGTCCAAAATAATGTGTGCTGTCCACATGAGAACTTATTTCAACATGTGCAAATCAGCACCAATCAAATCCCTTCTGATGAACGACTTAGAACAAAGGGCAAAATAGATCACAGTTCTGTTTCTACAGAGTTTGCCACAAACTCAGAAGGTAACAGGATTTCAGTACAAACAAGGAAGCATCATCTTCCCTAGTTCCTCACTTTCTGATTACAATTACAACCTAAAGAAATTAATTCCTAGCACTCTCATTGCTATATTGTGGCCACAAAGATATGTAGTTCTATTTATGAACAGTATCAGAGGACATAGTTGATCATTACAATGAAGCTTTAGATTAGGTGACTTACAACCCCCTTTCAACAGTATAGTTTGAAAATTCAGGTGAGAACTTCCATGTTTTTAAAACACTATCTTCAGTTGAAGTTAACATGGCAGGAGCAAGCAGTCTCTCACTGTGTTTTTCAGCACATTTATCCTCACCTCATACTGTGATTCATCACAGTCTGGGTGCAGTGATTTGAAAGTCCCATAATGCACTAATGCATTACTGATAGCTATTTTCATTTATTAAAAGCAGTGCCAGAATTCTTAGAGGATTTCAAAGCCTTGTCCCTGACATAGCTGAAACATTTTTTTTTCTTTTTTTTGAAAAAAAAAAAAAAAAAAGGCAAGGCAGGGAAAAGAGGGAGAATTCACATGAAATGGACTCTTTCAGGTCTCAAGTTACAGTATATAGAAAGTATTGTCTGTTCTTGCTCATTAACAGGAACAGGCCTCCCACTCCCTTAGATAAATATATAATAGAGACAAAAGGACCCTGCCACACAGCGCCCTCATAAGGGGAGATACCATAGCAGAAATCCATTATTTACCCTGCAGTATAAGAGAGAACAATTGCATTGAAGGAAAAAAGATATTAAGGATCTGTGGTTGCTAGCTTTCCCTGGCTACATAAAGAAGTTGTATGGCAGTGCTTAAGTTCCAGAAAGTACTTTACAATTTATTTTTTCCTTTAAGAGCCTGAAAAATACTAGTGAACTTGAACTAAAGATCTGTATGTTGCAAATCCTAGGGGGTTTTTCTTGACACTAACCTTGAGTCTTTCAGTATTTTAAAAAAAAAAAAAAAGTGATATAGTGCACAATCTTAAAGATTTGTAATAAAGACAGGAGGCAAAATTAAATTTGAATAGGTATCAACTATTCTCATATCCACAAGTTAGGTACAGAATGGTAGATAAGATTAAACAAATACACATTTGTATCTCGTGATCCTAAACTGCAAGGATTTAGGGTAAAATCACAGCTCTGTGACCACTCAACAAGTCCATAGTGATGAGGCACACCTAACATCAAGTCAGCCAGGCAACGTCAGGATCAGCAAAGTAAAGGCTTGGACACAGTCCTACCTATGATATATCTTTGGAAAAGACCAAAGACAAAGGGTCAAGCTCACAGCTCTGTCTCCCAGCACAGCTGTTCTCACAGTGCCAAACCCAAGGCAGCTGTGCCAGCTCATGGGCAGCTGTGTCCATGTTTGAGCTGGCCAGAGTCCAGCCACTGGACCTCAGGGTATATGGACAGGAGGGGGTAGACTCTGGGGCAGAACTTGGGGTCCTGACAAGAGCTGCAAGATCAAATGATAAGTGGCTTTGGAATTCCTTCATGTGCTTTCCAAGGTGAGAAAAAAAACAGCCTTTTCAGAAGAACTTAGGTTAGATCTCTAAGCCTTAGAGCAAGGATGTCAACCTCATTTTCACCAGGACCCACATCAACCTCGTGGTTGCCTTCAAAGGGCCGAATATAACTTTAGGACTGTATGAATGAGAAGTAGTTACATTTACACAGCCCTAAAATTACATTTGGCCTTTTGAAGGCAACCACAAGGCTGATGTGGGCCCTGATGAAAATAAGTTTGACAAACCTGCCTTTGAAGACTAAAGGCAGCTATCTTAACCTAGATAGCAGCACACTGATGCATCAGGACAACTAAAAGTAGTTTTGTTTCCCAAGTACTACAGTATTTCTAATGTTTCCTATTTTTTAATATTTGCTCTACTTTAGATCACAATACCACTGAGGAGTGTTGCAGGAAAAGTCTGAATGTCATAGCTAAGGGTCTTAAAGACTTCCATTAACCCTAAATCTAAAGAAATGGCCACCGAACACCAAATGCAGTCTTCTCAATTTATTGTGTATTAGAATGCTCTAATGGCAGAAGTCAAAACAAAAAGACACAACAAAATAAAAGAAATTATCACATTTCCTGTATCAGTCTGTAGTTTCTTTACTCATCTTTTTAAAATAACTTAAATAGTAGTATTGCTGGTAAATAACTTCAGCTACATTTAGATTCAATTGCACTCAAAATGCTGTAATAAATTAAGGCTTTATTTACAGCTGAAGACAGTGTTCTCATGTTGATTTAGAGTATACATTTAATTACAAATTTCAGAAGCATTACTAAATAGAGCAAGATATAAGTCACTAAAAATTCTGCCTAAACCCCAATTGTATTATCAACCTCAAAGTCTGTTGGGGTTATTTTGGGTGTGGTGTTTTTTTTTTTTTTGGTTGTATGGTTGTGGGTTTTTTGTTTTTGTTGGTTTTGTTTGGTTGGTTTCAGTTTTTTGTGTGTGTGTATTTTTTTTCCTTTCCTTAATTTCAGATATGGTCATGGTTTCTAAAACTGATTACTGATTTTGGTGTTCCAAGCTGAAATAACACAGACCAAATTTTCAGGAAGCAGACTGGAAGAGTTCTGCACTGCAAATCAGTTTAGAATGCTATAATTTTTTATTAATAGTGATTTCTTTTAGACTGTTGGTCAAAATACTTAGAAATAGAGCAAAACTCATACTTGAGTTTTTCAACTGTGCTGATATATTCACTGTACAATAAATCAGGAAATATCTTTCGAAATCTCTTTGTTCAGACAATCCCTCAGAACAAGATGGGATATTAAAGAATACAGCTTAAAACAAATAGCTTAAAGCAACTTAATGCTACTTATTTAATAAAATTCTATGCTTCCTTTTCAATTGCAGGACACATCTTTATGCGGATTTTATTAATTTAAAGAATAAAATTTTAGTTATTTTAAGAAGTTGAATCAACTCTGCAAAGCATGCCAATTGGCAGGCAAAGATGCCCACAATTCACATGCTGACATTTATAAAGCACTTTACACTTAGTCACAAAAAAGGAAGCTGACAATACATATTTAATATTTGCTTTCATGATTAGCGATATTTTCTAAGTAGATAATACCATAAAAGGAAGATTTATTGTACCTGTAGAATAAACGTAACAAATGAGAGTGTACCCCTGCTATGTAGAAACAGCAGAAAAAATTAGAAGGCAGTCAAAAACAACTACAAGAAACATCACCTTTTGTGTTATATTCTGTATTACTATTTCTGTTTCTAACTACCCTAATATTTAATTTCAGTAATACAGTGTATTTTGTTTATGATATGCAATCGGTTTTCACATTCACAGACACAACATGGAAGTGTGTCAACGGCTGAAGCAGTTTTAATTCACCATGAAAGACAAATGTTCTTCCCCAGGCTGCAACATTTGTATCCAAGTTTCTAATTGCTTTCTATGCCCTAACAGTTTTTCTCTTCACACTGATGTAACTTTCCTGGACTCCTGATCACTCCCCTAGGCCCAAAAATAATTTTGGAGTTTTACATATTCTGTCCAAAATACTTCTTTTCCCACTAATTATTTCCCTACCTCATTCTTTGAGAAGTTTCTACACTACAAATACAACTGAAACAGATAAACTAGTAATTTTATCAGTAGATGATAGGCATATTATATAGGTTTGGTATTTGGTTTGGTATTTTTTCAAGATGGTACACAGCACAAAGCATATTGCAATATCATGTTTCATTTAATATATTGCAATATACGGGTATTTATGTATCACACATTGGATAAATCAGGAGGTTTTTAGGCAGGAAGCAATAATAACAGAAGTTGTTGTCAATGTTATTGTTTGGCTCTTACAAAATTCAGGGAAACTCATTTAATGTTAATTATACTAAAAGTATATCTGTACTAAAAGTAGATGCACTCTATAGCAAATAAACTTTAATGTCTTTCTATACTATAATCAACACACAAATGCAACAGAAAGCTTATATTTGAAGGGGTCGGAAAATAACAAAATGCAGCTGTTTCCCCTCCCTTATAATTAGGTACATCTGTTTGAATAAACATTTAGGTTGAACACATAACAAAGTGTACTTCACAAAAGATGAGCAAGGAACCTATAAAAATACTGAGAAGAAAATAAAGAAGTTAAAAATTTAAATTCTCGAAGGATTAAACAAAAGCCAAGGAGATAATTATGTAGAATATTAGCACAATATTCTGGAATTACATTAGGACCTGTTAAACCACAGCAACTGTTTATCAAATAGTTTAATTTTGAAAACTGTTTAATCCAAATAATAAAAACCTAACAGGTTCAATAGTAGTCTTTCCATTTACATTTATAAATTTTATTAGAGGTCTTGGATGACCAGTTTCCTAGATACTGTTATTTCACCAGTTCATATGGACTCTTCTGGTTTCTGTTTGCTTGTAGTATTTTTAAGTACCAAACATAGTGCACATGGGCACATGCCACTGGACAAAAATCCACATGGTTTTACTCAAAGTAAAACAACTCTCCACCACCAATCCTAAGAAAACAAAAAATAAAACTAAACAAAACAAAAACAAAACAAAAACAAAAAACAACCGCCAAACACAGGCTTACATTTTTTTTGCAGTGTATTATGCCCTTCCAACAATGTTAAGTTCTCTAAAAGTTTAGTTAACTTCAAAACGATGTCAATCTAGATTCAGAACTACAAAAACCAGAAATACAAAGAACTAGGATATTTCAAGCTCAAATTCTTGAATTCAGGCTTATGAAAACACCATGGGAACTATTTAAAAGTAGAAAACATAACGCGCTTTTAATTGCAACTAGAAGACTTCCTTGAGCAACTTCCTGAAGTTGTTATTAGAAAGCCTCAACAGACCAGAATGTTTAAGTTGGGTCAGCTCCTCCACTAGATTCTTACAAATCTAATCACAGCATAGGTTCAACTGTGCTTCAAGAATACCAAAGTATTCTCACCTCCTTTCAACATTGTCTCATATTTGTCATTAGCGAGAAAGAGCTTGCCCTGAGGATTATCACCAGTCAAAAAATAATAAAATAAATAATTTTGGCTGACGCTAAATGCATGGAAGTGAAAGATTATACACAGCACACAACGTAATGGTTACAAAATTTAGCAGCCTATAATTTAACAATACATCATTTATATGTTGCTTTTATTCTGTACAGGGTAAAGACAAACAGAGATGTGTTTTGTGTGCAGTAAGTCTCCTTCATAGACAGCAGAATGAGTGTTGTGGGGTTATTCACTGAATTTTGTATTACCTGAAGTGCCAGTTTTGCTAAAGATTGATGTCTTGGTAGAGTTCAAGATCTCACTGGTAAACCTCAATACTGTTGGATTTTTTAAATTTGTTTTGAACAACAGTAAGCATATTTTGCTACCAAATATTAGATTTCTGAGTTGTGTAAAATACCAGCTAGATTTCTGAGATGTATGAAACATGAACTTGTGCAGCAGCTATTATCATGAATAAGGCTAAATTAAGAGTCTGACTTAAATGTTCCTCTCTCCTATAGATTTTATTACATAGGAATGGAGCTTAAGGTTGCAAAAGAGAAGATTTTGGAGTGTGCCATTTGATACAGTTAGCAATATTACAGAACTATTCCAACCCCCTGGCAACTGCAGCATATGAAAGAAGATCTTTGTGCTTCCTTCACAGCCACAGTGTGTATTTCCCTGCCTCATTTCCAAGTCACTGTCTCTGTTCTGTCTTGATCATTATATTTAGCTATTATAAAACCTTAACATGCAAAAGGTTATGAAGGTTTCAGTGCAATTACACAGCCTCCAAGACCATTCCACCTACTAAGATAAACAGATCAGAATTCTTTCCAGGCATGTTTTCACCATAGTCTAATTAAGTACAAACTTAACTACATAGCTTTCCCCCTCTCCCCATATTTCTTCTATAAAGTATTAGATACAACACATTATATAAGATTTGTTGAGCACTTATTGGAATGAGAGCAAACAAAGCTACACTGTGGACAAGGAAAGAACTACAGGTGTCATCTGCCTGGACTTCCATAACACTTACAACACAGTCCTTCACAACATCCTTCTCTCTAAATTGGAGGAAGATGGATTTGATGGATGGACTATTTGTTGGATGAGGAATTGGCTAGATGGCCATATCTAGAGAGTAGCAGTCAATGGTTACTATATCTCCAAGAAGTGTAATTCTTGAAGAATATACAGTTTTACACTGTTCAGAGGTTCTGGTTTAAAAATCACTCTACATCCTGCTATGTCAGAATATATCAGATTTTTTTTTTCAAATAAAAATGTATTTATATGCTCAAAAATAACACAGTTTTCTATTTTTACCACTTCTTGAGCATAGTGAGAGAGGATGGCAAAGAGAGGTGCAGACCAAATATAACTCACTGCAGATAAGGAACATATAACAAACAACTCACCTGCTGGACAGCAACAGAGCACAGTCAGATTTCTTTTTCTGTACTTCAGAACAGAAAGTCATGGCAGTACAGAACCTTACTCATTTTCTCTCAGCCACAATCTTTACTTAAATTCTTCTAGTTCCCCTCCGAAGGAAGTGTAAAAAACCAGTATTTCCCCCAGACTTGTATACAGGCTGACATTCACTTACAGAGTCAGCAAATGAGCAAAAAAAGTGGTTGTTCTCATATTTTAATCCCTATAGGCCTTTCTAAAACAGCTACATTAGACATACCCTGATTTTCCTCAGTCTTATAACCAGCACAAGTCTATTCCTTCTCTTGGAAGTTTGCTCAATGTTTCAGTCCAGTATGTGCCACTAAAATTGATAACAACACTCTAATATTGTAAATACTATTACATATTAAACTCTGTGCTGAATGGGTTTGATTCTGCCATTTCTGTAAAATGCCACAGTAAGAAAAGGTCTTTATCCTCTGAGAAAAGATCATAAAATGCAAACTGATGCACACTGAAGCTTTATTACAAAAGGTCATAAAGGATTAATATGGGTCTCTCATTGTTTATCCAGTATTGGGATTTGTCACTTTAACACCTCTAGAGGTACTTTTACTATTCCCTATCATGTAACAGGAATGGTCCCAGTATGTCACTGGCCACTTGCCAGGGAAAAAGCATACAGCAATGAAAATACTGGCGTGACAACATTTTTGCTACTTCCTGTATTTATTGATTATCTCCAATTTTTCTGGTTCCATTTGTCCCAGTGCTACAAACTCCCTGCCTCAGATGTATCTGAGCCAAAAGAGCCAGGGAGAGGAGGTACAGATACTGGCTCATAGTGCCATTCTGCTTATACGCAACTGCCAGCGAAAAACAGAGTTTTACAGAAGCATGCAGAGAAAATGAATGTTCCCTGAAGCATTTAATCAAGAATCTTTCAGCTTAATTTGTGCTTTTCAGGCTGTTTATATTGTTTATAGTGCAACTTTTCTCCTGCTTTGTGTACTATCATATATTATTTAAAATATGAGAAGTATTAATGCAAATAACTTATGTAGATGATATTCCTATACTTACCATATATCAACTGTCTTAAGAATATATCTTACTTTTCTAAACACATAATAGAAGCAACTAGTAACAAAAGTGGTTTCTGGACTTCAGCAAAGGAGAACTCACTTCAAGTCTTAAGCAACCATTTTCTGTGGAAAAAATCAGCTTTTTGGACATATGATAATTTGAGGTTCATTCACACTTATCGATCCAGGCTTCTGGAATTTAAGTCATCCTTTCAAGTCCAGGACCCAAAAACAGAAGCTAAAAAAAAAAATAAAAAAATCTAACAGACTTTCCAGAGAACAAAACTTTTGTGTTGAACTTCAGTCATAGTTCAAGTGCTTTCCAAGTCTCTTACACTTTATTTACTTGTTTTCCAGAAGTATAAAGAGACAATGTTCATGTACACCAATGCTAGCAGACAGTCATTGTCCATTTTAAAGATGAAGCACTACAGCATTACTTATTTTGACAGTGAAGTTAAGTTATGGATATCAGATTTCCTCTGGTAATACTAACTGCTAACAAATATTCAATAATTACTTACAGTGTTTATTTAAAAGTTCAGTCTGATTTTAAAAAATTACCTCTATCACTTCACTTGACTCAGCTTAAGAAGTATCCATGAGAATGCTTGTGAAGGACACTCCTCCCATCAACACCCATCAGATGGTGACTGCTCATCCTGACCTTTTCAATGAAGACATACCCCATTTCAAAGGTCCCAGTAAAAATTAGAACACATTGTTACAGTGATTTGTGCAACAAACCTTAATTAGCTCTCGCTTTTATTCTTCTCATCATTCACATTAAGTTTAAAGCCCCATTAAAAAACAACAACAAAAAGCAATCCTAATCCTAGTTATCTCCTATATTAATAATCCATCTACCTCTCATAGTTAAAGTTTTACAGTCACTATAAAGAGGACTGCTTTATTCTGATCCTCAGATACTTCTGATTTGTCATGTGTCCCATGCACATTATTGAAAATATTCTATTCACCATCTTCAGTGTTATATTTATTATGAACTCTAAAACAATCTGCTATTCCATCTCCATATTTCTTCACTATTAGGTTCCTTCAAATATGCTCACACAAATTTTCTTGGAAATTAGCCCTCTTTCAGATCTCCCAAAACTCTCTAATCTGCTCTATATTGTTCTCCATTTGATTCTTCTTATCGCTTTCAATGTTCTGGCCAGGTTATCTAGTGCATCTAATAGAAACTTAATTTTCATTATCAACCGACATTTTCCTGTATTGAGAAAGTAAATCACACCTTGCATTGGCTATTTACTCCAGCCTTCCAGGCTGCCCTTTTCAGTTGAGGAGTTCACACAGGCTCACAAAAACTGTTCCACTTTCTCATTCAAAGTCTTCCTCAGAAGTCCCTAGAGAGATAAGATTATGTTTCAGTGGGCATAAATCCCAGCTGATGTTGCTATACAATTTGGGGCCTATTCCAAGTTCACAGCCAACCACCTCAGAGCCTTTATAAACGAGCTTGCATCTGCCTGTCTAAACCTGTCTCAAGGCACAATTAAAGTTTTAATTAAAAGGTGACAGAATATGGTTTTCTGGAAACTTTATTCACTACAGCTTGAAAATTATAGACTAGTTAGACGATTTTGGAAAGATTACAGACTTTCTTCAAAATCTTACTTCTAGTCTCACATAAAAAGAACTGTGATTCTTTCAGTCTTCAGCAAACAATGAAAACACTATTAGGATTTTTCATATGAGTTTCTCAAACTCTTTTGCAAATTATTTTTTTTCAAATGAAGTTTCAAACATACTTCTCATTAAAAACTACAGTCATTTACAAGCTGCTAAATTAGCATCTATACACAATTGCTTGGGGTTAATATTATGTTTATTATACATCTGTGATCAAACCTAAAACTTTTAAAGAAAAAAAAAAAATTAGTAATCACTGGCAGAACACAAATTTTTACTCTATCATCCTAATTACTGCCAAGTTATTAAGAAAAGCAGTGGATCTTGATTTGATGGACTGTACTCTTTCGTGGAATCATGAAACAAATTTTAACTGATCTCTCATTTATCTTTATGAAGAAAATACTTTGTTTTTTCCCAGATATTATAGCCCATTAATACATTATGACTGCACTTAATATCCTGAAAGCTGCCTCTATGTTAACACGTACAGATTTAGCAAACGTACAAGTTCCTAAACCAAGAAAACATCAAATTCATAAACTTTACAGATAATTTCCTTGGTTTTTCTCAGCATTTACTATAGCCTCTATATTACAGTTTGTTTTATATCTTTCTACCATTGAAAATGTTAAGCTTTTGACTCCATTTTTGATGTCACTCCTCCTTACTTCAAAAATTCTAAGTGTGAGACTGCAGTTCAATGATGATAATTTTCTAGTTTCAGACACTGTTTTGGTTTTTCCTCTCCCTCTGAAAACTGTGATGAACATACTGAGAACAAAAATACACTTCTGAATGTAGTAACAGAAGGAAAAAAACACCATGTTCGACAAATTATATGAAGATGATTGTACTTTCTAGATAATTATTATGCTGCAGTACAAATCTCCTGGAAACGACTGGTACTGACATGTTCTATATAAACTCTCAGAGGTAAACGATTGCAGGTCAGTGAAATAAATGAAAACTGAAGGAGAAGGAGGACCTCTGCACCTCTGAAAATCTAAGCACGGAATATTGTTCAGGGGTTGTATATCAGCAGAGGATGGCCATATATCAACATGGATGCCTACAGAAAACAAATCTTTGCAAACAGAAGAAAAACTATTCCAGCTTCTTTGTAACTGCAAAACAGTAGAGTGCATGAAGAATTATGACATGCAAAAGGAAAATTGCTTGCTAGTACACTGATATAGATTATAGAAATAATTTATTACAAGTACTGTTGCACAGAAATATCAGTGAGGACCTTTCCCTTTACTTATGATTTTCTACACTAGTGAAACTGTTGCCTCTAAGTCATTTATTGGAGTTAGAGAACAAAACAGAAGGACACTTGATTGGAACAGATGATAAAAATAATCTTGCTGTTTTCCACCAGCGCAGATACACATGCTGTTAATGACTTCCAGCATTGTTTGACTGCCTCTTACCTTTACAGAAATGCTAGTTAACTTTAGTGTAACCACTCACATCTGAAAAGCAGCCCAGTCAGAACTTCAGGATGTTTTTAATGCCTTCTCCATAATTTCTGAAGGAAGAGTGGCATTTTAATTGAAAACAGACAAGTTTAAGGGATGGACTGCAAATTAGTCAAAGAAGCTACAATCAATCAACTTGAAGATTAGAGCCCCAAGAAGAATCTTCTATTCTTACAGGAGAGTAGTAAACTTAGTGACAAGTGACAGGAACAAAAAATACCCACCTTAATTTAAGAAAAAGTAATTAACAATCATGTTAGTGATGGGTAAGCTTCAGACTTTTCGTAGCATATCAAAGCAATTAGTACCATGACAGCCAGTCAACTTAATGTCTTCAACATATATTTTTTTCCTGTTTTCATACTTAAATTAAGACTCTCCTGCTTTCTTCTTGCTATGGAGGAAAGACATTTGGCTGAGTGTCAAGGAAAATCATCTTTTGAAACAAAAAGGAACAAAACATTAAACCTAGAGAGTGAAGAGATCTTTTGATTTCTTCTCTGGTTCTAGAAATATATCTAGCTTGAAATGAGATTCAAGATTTTACATAGAGAGAGCACTGGTGCCCTTACGAGCTCTATTTAAGATCTTCACATACAAAGCAACGGAGAAGAACGATTGTAAAAAGGAATTTTTCATTTCCAGGGAAACAAAAAGAAAAATAAATCTAACTGACTACCTGGTTCTGGAAGATTAGAACAAATGTTTTAAATATCAGAAAATAGATTGCTCATCCTCAGATTTGAATGTATTAAATTACAGCTGTTTACATTGCAACCAGTACTTACTAGCCTTCATTCACTGATTTCTTTTAATGAATGTTTTATTGAATAAATGTTTCATTTATTCACTTCATCTGTTTTCCTCTTGTTCTTTGTTGTTCATTTTTTGAGTAGTTGCCATGCAGAAATTAACAGGAAATATTATAAACATTAGTTTATGGCCAAGCTTTGGGCAAATCAAGCCAGAACACACTGTTTCTCTTCATTTCTGTTAAAAATGTAAACAAAAAACAAACAGTAAAAACCCAGGAGGATACATAGGCCTGACACAGGTTATTCTTCTCCAGGGAAATGAAAACATCACCAGTATACATAGCAGCCTTGTCTTCAGTTTGCTGCTGATTATCAAAAAATGGTTGAGAATCGAGATTAATGCATTCCAGTAGATCTCCATTTTGAAGTGTTTTAGCTTCATGGAGAGGAATAGATGTGGAAATGAAAAGAAAGATTCTGAAGCAAAAAAGAACATGCAAGAAAAACAGCTTTCTAAAACCTCATAACACATACTTGCTTAAAATCAAGTAAAGCCTAACTAAAGTTACTCAAGAGCTAATATAAAGCTTGATGTCATCTGATCCTGCTGAGACAAAGCCACTAGACTGTCACGTTACTCAACAAGTATGATGAAATAATTAAGTACCAAATAATACAACTTAAGAAAAAGTGATAATGAAATCTAGTTGTTGGGGTTATTTTCTCCCTGAAAACAAACATTCCATAATCAGGGAATACTATCATAATGAGCTAACATGAACTATGGCACTAAAGGTCAAAGAAATAATTGGAAAGTTTATGTAAAATTGATTTATCTTTTGCTTTGTCTCAGCTACAGTAAAAAAGAGGCAAACAAGTGCCTTGGTTTCTCAAACACTAAGATTTGATCATGTAGTTCCTATGGGCCCCAGCATGTGCCAGTCACTGGATTTTTTTTTTTTAAGTTGCAAATAAAATTGTTTGTGAAAGTATTTATGAAATGGATTACATAGTTATTAACAGATATGTATTATAACAAACAAGAACAATGTTTATGACTAAAAATGTTTCCTTGCATTCACCACATACAAGACTCCTTACATTTAGAGAATAACTAAGATAATAGTGAAACATAACTGAAATTTTCATTTGTCTTTCTATTCTTAATAAAGGCTGTCTATAGCATAGTTTTAGCATATAAAAAAATCCACATAGAGAAGGAATATTTTAACTCAAAATTCAAAAATTTTGCTCTCAATTCATATTAATAGAAAACAGGCAGCCTATTCTATTAAAAAAAAAAAAAATAGTAATTAGTTTGAAATCAAGATGGACCTGACTATGTTCCAACAATAAATCTCACAAAAGGCTAGTAATTTTATTTACTACCATTATACAGTTGTAACTTTGCATTAGAAAAGTCAAAAGTACTTTCATCTTTAAAGGAAAATAAGATGTCCTTTTAAATCAAATACACCTTCTGAAGACACCAGTCACTTCACTGAGAAAGTATTACAGCCTCAGCACTTGCACCCAAGAGACTGCTGTCAGTCTGCAGCCTGATGTCACCACAGAATTACAGATTACATTACATTATCAATGCTTCTTATGTCCTCTGAGAAAGTAAGCTCTGCTGGCTGAACTTCCCAATTTACTCCCAAAGGCAGAAGAACAAAGCTTCCAAAAGCATACAGCACATATTTTTTAAAAATGCTATAGACACAAGGCTGTATTTATTAGCAACATTATCTGGTATTATAGTATGAATACTATGCAAAGTTCCTTTTACGTACAGTTACTAGGCAAAAACCCCAATCCACCATGAAAGATATCAAAATCGTGAGCAACACATTCAAGACAAAAGAAGTTTATAATGAAGTTGCCCAAAACTAAATCAGACTTCAGAGTTAAAAAAAAAAAAAAAATCTTCTTAGCAGGATTAAATATGGTATTAACCATGTTTCATCTAGACAACAAGAAAGGGCTTCATTATTGCCAAACTTTTAGTTACAACCAACCCCTCGCCCCCCCAAAAAAACAAATAAATCAAACAAAACCCAACGAACAAACAAAAAAAACCCCACACTCAAAAATACAATACCAAGCTTTACCCATCTCTAATCTTGTAAACATTGACTAATCAGATGTATTTATATTTATCAGTTTAAAGTTCTCAGTTCAAGTCTGAAAAGAATCCCATCTTTGCTGTTAGAAAGATTAATATGAAGAACTTCTCTGCCTTTCTGTTTTGTGTAAAGCCTTGATTACAGAAATATTTGCACAAGGGTAAACCAGAAAAAATAAATATATACTTGTGTGGTACTTGCTGATTTTGTGAGTGGAGGGAAAAAAAGGGTATTTAATACATCGTTTGGATGAATGACTGCTGTGATCCGAATCTATATTCATAATTAAGATCTACCTTCCTTTCCTATTTCCCAAATTTAGTGACAGAATGGACGTGGATGGGCAGGAAAGGTGCAGGAAAGAAAAACAACAAAACAAAACAACATCATGACAACATAGGAAAAAGGTGGAACTGTTCCTGGTATATGATAATTAGGATTCCACTTCCACTTGATACAGACTTTGAGACAGACTTTACTCACAGTCAACTGAGGCTTAAGTGTTTTATTTTCCAGAATAGCTTTCTGAAAAACATTTTTTTTTTTCTAGTTGTTTCTTCTACCATAAATTTTTGCATCTTCAATCTTCTTTCTTTGGATAGCACTGGCCTTTCATAGGATTTGCATCCTGATTTTGTATCAGTCAGTTGCAAGAGAGATGTCAATTCACAACTCAAATTTCTGTCTTTGGATTTAAACCTGAAAACATCAGGCATCTTCCATTCTTTTCTACAGAACAAAAAGCTACAAAAGATTGATCAAATTTGTCACCTGTCTTTTTCCTTTAATGAGAAAAACTTTACTCTTATAAGGTATATAAAAGGAACCCAAACCCACAACTTCAGTATGCTTCCTAAATGCTTTTATTAGACAAAAATATCCATCATTTGTCATAAGTGTCATTTCTTCTTTAATGAATAAGCTGATAAGACTTCTTCCTACTCAGTTAACTTGAAAAAAAAAAAGAGAGAAAGAAAAAAAAAAAAAGAAAAATGCTTCTGTTTTAAAAAAAATAAATAAATAGAAGTCCAAATTCCCAGAAAACTCATAATAACATTCCAGACACTTTCTTTGTTCCTATAAACAAAGAAAGAAAACAAAGATATGCATTTGTGTTATTAGCAGAATAGAATCTGAAGGGGATATGAAGCACTATGGCAGTAAAAACTAGCAGCAGCTGATTGATCTTTCTGCCTGAATGCATGAAAAATAATCCCAGATGTTGGGACTGACATTATCTAATGAACAGACAACATTATTTCCTTTGATTTGTCCTAACATTATTGTCATTTGTTTTAGCAAGCAAACCAAGAAAGAGGAAGGAAGGAAACGAAGAACTGGAAAGGATAAAGGAAAATAGATAAGTTAGGGGATAGAGGCTCATTATTCACTGTAACTGCTACTTAGCTTTCACCACAATCAAACATCCTACAATTTAGCAGTCTGCTGTAACTTTAATATGAATAGATCAAAATAGTCCAGCTGTGTTCCATATTAAATCTGTTATGTAACTGTATAACAATCCTGTCTTCATATTTTTATAATTCTTCATGAGAGCACAATAGATATGAGAAAAACAGTTTGTACGAGTCCAATGCAAAAGAAGTTGTTATGAATTTTCTGGTGGACTTCAGTGGGGCTAGAATTATGCCTATACACTTGCTCTTTTTTCCTGAAATGCTGGCACATGACATTAGGAACAGGAATAACAAAAATGGTACTAGCTGCTACAAACAACTAAAATGATATACCAGGTCAGTCCAGTCATATCCTTGGCAATTTCTGATATAGTGAAGCATAAGCACTGTTAGCATATGCCAAAATTTAAACTGTTTTTTACTAGTGGAGTTTACCAGACACCTGAGCAGTTTAATTGGAGTACAGGTTTTAGAGTTCTTAAAGAACTTCCTCATGTAAGAGTAAGCTAACCAAACAGCTTTAGTACAAGTGTCTGATTACTTCATAATTATTCATGTTCTGTTTGTATCTGTGATGCTAGAAGTCACTTCTATATTCAGTGGGACAAACTGCAGGAGCTAAATCCTAACTAGAGTTCTATGTGGTTAATTCATCAAACAGTAATTCCAGATACAGTTATCTGGAAACATCAAGTTAGCAATTCTCAAGAATTATTATACTCCCTGATTTATTGAGTAGTCTTTCCAGCTTCAAAGCTTGCTTTTTTTTTAAGTTATACAAATAACTTCCTTATATTTAAATACAGAATTATGCAGAAGTGTCATTGATTTTTCAAGTCCTCAGAGCTATAGATAGATAATAACTCTATCTGTTACCCTTCAGAGAATGTAGTGTTTCAATCAATTTTTATGTAGCCCTTCAAATCTGTCTGCCAGTCTATCTTGCTCCTGATGTATAGAATTTCTCCTGTTTGCTTAAAAACAAATAAGCAAACAAAAAACCCACAAAACACAACAGCAACAACCACCCACAAAGAGAACATGACACTTTTTCTAATTTCTACCTTTAAAAAGAAAATATAACCAAGCAGAGAAGCCTTTCAGAATTCCAACTAAAATCACTAAAACTACTGAGGCAAGTCGCACGTACATTTGCCAAGTTGTGTTCTTATTTTGTATTCCAAACAGTAGTGTTTAAACAAAGTTTTCAATTACTTTCCATCTCTAAATAAATCAAAGGATGTCCATATTTAATCAGGTCCAATTCCTTTACCTTTTCATATAATATTTCCTTCTTCAGAAATACAAAATCTGTATCTTCAGAAGGATATATTCAAACTGTTCATTGGGATTCCAGGGTTATTTGTTTTTTTTTTAAAAATACTCTTCATCCATGGCTAACTTTTTCATTTTTCTGTTTTACCCAAAATCAGTAACCTTCCCTATAAAGAGACTTCCTCTACAAGTTACAACAGTATCAACCAATAAACAACAGAAGATTTACAACTGCCTTCCATTTAATAACTAGTAGAGATGCTAGTATTTTTTGGATGCCACCACAGCTAAGCATTTACCTCAGTTGCTCAAGAACAGTTTTTTCTGTCAGGACTGGATGTGCAGCCTGCCTTCTTGAAGCTTTCCTCCAATGACAAGAATCTGACATGTGGGTTCCTGAAGACACAGAAAAGGAGGAACTGAGGGGCATTAATGCAGTCCATACTGATTACAATCTCTCAGGAAACAGTTACTCCAATTTCTCACTGCAATGGATTAAGTGTGCACCCTCAGGATGTTTCCGTCAAAAAGGAATTACAGTATCTTCCCCCTAAATTTGGCCGGCAAACCTGGATGGTATCAGACAAAAGACATTGGATCACTCCACTCTGCTTTACAGATTTACAGTAATAAATTGTAGGAGGCATAGAAATCACTGCAGTTGGCTTTATGCAAAGACCACTCAGTTCCCATTGATTATATGCTCATGAAGTATAGAACTTGTTACTGACTAAAGGGTCTCGGTGGCAGAATTTATGAACAGGCTGGTGAAAGCATATGGCATGATTTTAGTAGTTTTGACTGCATGCAGAAACTGTTGACATCTTTCAGGAATAATTACAAATTTTATGAAACTGTATACATGCACTGTATATATGCACACACAAGCATATAACAGCACAAACATACTAGCGTAAGAGTAATGCATTACAGGAACTTTGCAGAGTCAGAATGCTATTACATAGTCTACTCATAACTAAATATTTTTTTTTACTAGATCACCTGAAACTGCTGTATTAGGCAGTAAGATTAACATGGTGAGTAAATATATAAGCGTTTCTCAATATAAGATGACCTAGAATATTTACGAGATAAAACCAGTAGATGCATTAATAACTTCAGTCAATCACTCAGTAAGAGGAAAGTCAGAGGAAAGATATGAAAGGACCATACCTTCTCATATAACACATATGAACACTATCATGCATAATTACATCCTAAGTTAATCCATTCAAGAAATACTGGATAAGTCAGACTTTCATCAGTTCTCAAGAGTCTGAAAACAAGGCAAAGCAAGTGCCTCAATTCAGAAGAACCATTAATCACAAGAAATAAAAATCTAATAAAATAAAATTGAATTGCTGATCGTCTGAACCTCAAAAACAAATGTACTCATCTTCAGAAGATCTTTGATTCTGTAGACCTCTGCACTGAGTAGGATCCCAAAATTATATGCATGATGCTAGATGAGACAAGTATTTGCAATATATCAATTTACAGAGGTAGAGTGGCTTGCATTCAAACAGTAAGTTTATATGCGCATACCAGAATCATTGTGGATTCTGCTAATAACTTAGAAATCCACAGTGAATTATATTAGGATACTTGTACAGAGTGACAAAACAGGTTGAGGCTTAAGTGCCACGCCATAATCATGACCTATATATATATATATATATATATATACCACCTTTCCAGAAAAAAAAAAAATGCCCATGTTTAGAAGAGCAGAATTTCCAATAACTTCATGTATCTTAAGTGCAAAAGGCCAATTACATAATAACACATAGTACTATGTTATTAATAACTATTAATATTATATATTATTTTTAGGCACCTGAACAACAAACATGGAACTGATATTGTAAAGTATTTTCTATATGCAATTGAAACAACAAACTTTCTTGCTCTGGATCTTCACATCTTCAGTGTTATTTACTACAAGTACTTTCACGCTACATAAAAATTCGTGTCAAAGATGAAACTAATAATATAGTGGTGGATCTTCCACATGCACACATTTTGGCTATTCCAAAGTAGGTGTCTACAAATATATCAGATTTTGCTGTAATTGTAGGTCTGTTACTTGGCATCTGGCCTACAACAGACTCTATGATGTTTTTCCTCACACAATGTAACAGAATTTCCCTTACATTCTCTATTTATTTAATCTCACAACTAACTTGTGACAGAGGTGGAAGTACTTTGGGACCACATCCAAAACGTTCCTGAAAAAAAAACCACCTTTGAGCCTAAGTGAAGCAGGGAACTTTGGCTAGTAACCAGTCTCATTAATATTCAGGATACTTTGTAGTTGATCCTTTTACTGATTATAAGCAATAATCACTATATATTCAGTTTTCACCCATTTGCGAAATGTACATTAGCTTCTAGTAACCCATCTGGCATACTTCCAGTGGCAACATTTTAAGGCTTTCTGTCCTTCAGGGTATTTTTTTTTCCACTACTTAACTAAACCCTCTGCACAGAGTAACATTCATGTAAGAAAAGTACATCATTTGAAACACTAAGAAACTATTTTCTAGACTTCCAGGCTTGATTCCTTAACATTCTTTTCCACTGTCCTTATGAATACTTAGAATTCTGCCTCAAAAGCCTTCTTTAATACCTGCTCCCTACACAAATGCAAGTCATTGTTTTATTTTCACACATTCAGCTGTAGTAAGACAGATGAATTTTATGAAGACTACACTCATTCATCTTAAAAAGCACAGTTCAGCCTGTTATTGTTACAAAGACAAACAAACAATACTTGGCACTTTTGTTATGGCTCATGAGCTGAACTTCTTTCTTGTTTTGGTAATTAGACAAAATCATCTTCCTTTATATTTGAAGCTCAAGAACATACAAATGTCTAGATTTCTATACCACAAAAAAATGCAGCACAATTAGCATTCCAATCTTTTGCCATACCACCACTCTCTTCAAATAATGAACACAAATAAGTTTTTAGCAAACTAAAAAATTCTGTAGTTTCAGGTTAAACAGTTGGATAAAGAATTAATCTTGTAATTCTATGAATATTCATAAGAATATTAAATATAGAAAAACGTTCAGAAAAGGACAGCTGGCCATTTGATTTACTTCGTTCATCACTAGGATAATATTGACAACAACTATGTTTGCACCATGAGAAAAATCAGTACACACAGATGCAGAAAGCCAAGGAGCTTCTAAGACCTGAAGACTTCTAAGGCTAATAAAAATATATTAGTGGTAAGAGGGTAAATGATCAAATTAAATTGGGTAAGATGCTGTAGTGTATGTGCCATGACTGAGAAAGAATTGACTGCAGATGTATTTTCATCTCCACTATAGCATTTTGAAACACAGAAGGGATTCACCACTCACCATATTTTAGTAAGGGGAAGACGCATCAGCACTATGGAGTTGAAATTTACACCTCCTTTTCAGTATTTTTTTTAAGTAACTGTGCTAGTAATTTAGAGGGCTTTGATAGGACTGCCACCACACAGGCTCCCAAACACAACTTCTATTTTCTTCCTTTTTGTTAGCAGATTGCTGAATGTTATCATTGGATAATAAAACAGTACAGAAATCTTTTCCCAATGTTCTTTCCCAGTGAGATATAGTTATCTGATCTACCTGGTTGTTTTAACCCTGGAATTCCATCCATACTCTCTGCCAAAGTTCTAGTCTAGCCAAAATTATAACTGTGACACTCTCTAGCATATTGCATTAAAAAAAAAAAGGCATTCTGTTTTTGTAAACTGTATAAGAACATTGTGATAATGGAAAGGTGGCTTATATACTTCAGTAAACGTATTTCTAAAGCTATTCATTCTTCATGTACAATGGTTGACATTCACTAACAATGGCGAAATGCCAGATCTTTTATATCCAGTTCTGACATTGAGTGCCTGTTGTGTCTAGGATTTCAGCAATAAACACCTTTAAAACTTTACTGACTTGAGCCCTGATTTTTGTTCTGCTCATAGGATTTAATCTGTTTATTCACTAAATATGTAATTAAAAAAAAAAAAAGGCAAAAGCCATCTAGTGGCAGACCCAGGACCACCTCTCATATTCACTGCATCTCAGAGTAATGTTCTTCAGTTATTTCTATTTCTCTCTCAAAATTACTGGTTACACAGTAGTAAGCTAACGTGCTGTTTCTGTAGGACACAGGACTTATTAACTGAAGTCCCTTCAAAACATGACAGACTTGAAGACTGGTGTTTCCACTGTATGTGCAACTGCCCTGAGCACCAAGAGTTGCCTGCAATCACTATTACCGTATTTTTAAAGAGAAAAAGTTCCTCTCACATATGTGTTTTCTCCTAAAAAAAGAATGCTAGATTTCTGGTTCCTGAATGAAGAAGTACGTCTAATGTACAGCTCTGAGTCAGGCTTTCAAGATTTGAAGCAATGTGAGATTTCAGACAAAACACTGTACACCTGGCATTTTCTGTTGACCAGCTCACTGCAGCCTCTAAGTGAGTATGTAGTCCTCTGACCATACCTCAAAAGACACAGTTTCTCCATGAAGCACAGAGAGCTGAAGTACTCCAACTAGGCAGACTAGATAACTCTGCTCAATTTCACTGCACTAAAATGTGTGCCTGGAGCATACTTGGTATATCCAGAAAAATCCAGACCACATACAACAAACACAGTAAGTGACAAATACATACTTACTAGGAAAGGACATCTTCAGCTTGTGTGCACACTGGCTTCAGCACAGTATCCACCAAGGAGAGCAAAGATGGGAAGTATCTTGTAAATCAGTATGAAAAGTAACACTATAAAGAGATACAGGCTACCTACTAAACAAGAGTCAAAGCCATTCAAACTGTAAAGCAGGTTAACCTAACTTCCTAAATTAATACAGTAACTCTTCTACCAATTAATCTCTAAAGTATCAGTGACAGACTGAGGGGAATAGTGAGCCAGTCACTATCTGACTGAAGTCTACAAGCTTTTTACATGGATATCAAGAAACTGATTCACCACACCTGCTGGATTTCAACTAAACAATTGGCCTACCTAAGAAAATTCCTCACAATAAAACACCTTTATATGATAACTGAGCTACGAGATAAGATATGTCTATTACATAAAGTGATTATTGACTATGAGAATATTTCATTTTAGTAGAAAATTTCTTTATTAAGAGCTCTCCAGAGCCAGTGACGAAGGTTACATTTAGCTCTTTTAACACACAGTAAAAGAGAATGAGGTTTCCACTGGCCTTGTGTATATCCAATCATCAAACAATGGAAAGAAAATTAAGTAATGATAAAACTCTTCCCATAGCTTTTCACATTCTACACAAAAGATAACTTCCCCCAAAAAAGAGCACTGGAAATAAAATTAGTTGAATCTGAAATTCACTGATACTCATCGCCCCAGCTACACATGTACTTTAGAGCATGAAGACTTAACATTATCAAAGACACAAAATTCAGTGAAGTAATCAGAAATTAATACACCAATTTCTGCTAAGTTAACTGTAAAAATAAATCAGAAATAAAATTATTTCAAATAAAAGTTCAAAAAGGAGAGATTCTCCACCAATTTAAAGACATTATGGATTAGTTACCTAAATTTTTTACCAACTTTATTACAGGAAATTAATATAGGAAGGATAAACGTGACAATAAGACAATCATATAATTGAATCTAAAAAAACTGGTTTCAAGGTACTTATCACCTTGAAACTATACAAAGGTTTTGAATTTAAATCTAAATTGGGTCAAGCAGCAGAAAACTATAGATATGCCTCACAAAAAACAGACCAGACTAAGGTATCAAAGTCCTCTTATAATATTAGTGAATTCTTCAGCATTTAAGAATATGCTAATAAATAAGAAAATTCAGTTAAATTGGGCAATGCTCACACTTTACCAGCTCTTCTTGCATTTTAAGTTTTCACATAAATTGTGTAATTCTTTGTAGTTGCAAAGAACTGAGATATAACTCTTCAGTATTTGGTAAATTATATTATATACTCCATAGTACACACTGCTAGAGTCACTTTTCAATGAAAAACTAGTGTTACTATCTCCCAAGTTGCTTTTTAATATAAAGGGTCTTCAAGTAGAAAGTGATTTTCACTTTTCCTGATTTACCAGACAGTATTTTCAAAATGTTTGCATCATTTGATTGCACATATAGAGCAGGTTATAATTTGTGCATAGTCAAGAAAACGCTCAAAGCCAGAAATAAATACGAAGTATCTTTAACTAAATTAAATCAAATCTGTTGTAAGAAATATTTTGCACTGGAAAGGAACCACATGATAACCTTAGCTTTAACAGCAAAACCTCAGGTAGTATCAAAAGAGGTGAGAATGAACTGATGTAAGAGAAAACAAGTATTAACATCATGCCATTTTTTGGAAATACCTGATTTTTCAGACATCTGAAAGTGGTGTATTTTTAGACTGATATTGGAGGTACAGCATTGAAAGTTATTTTAAGCATGCTCTCATTTACATGTTTAACTCTGGCTTGGACATGCATGAATATTAGCAAGACTGGGTCCTAGGATCTTTGGGTTTTTTTAGGCCATCTTGATACTGACAAATGATACATAATAAACAAGTAGAATTGAACAATATCCATTTTGTAAACCACAAAAACTTAAAAATAGCGTGTTTTTGTTTCAAACATATAGAGCGTTTTTTGTGTGAAATAAACTAATGTATTGTACAGCGTTCATGTTTAAACTAATACAGTTCTTTTAACTGAGAGTTGAGTTTACAAGAAGACTACATTTACAAAAATTTACTGAAAAGTTTCATACAAATTTTAGCGTCAAAGCATTGTATCTCTAGCAATCTTCCACTTAAACAATATATTTAAATCTTTCAGATATTTACATTTGAATACCTTCAGGGAAAATGTGAAAAAAAAAAAGTTTGTAAGATTAAAATAACCAAGAAAAATTACTGCTGCAGCAGAAAATTGAAACTTTACCTTCCAGTCCTATGTAGTTTAGCATTCAACATTTTCATAGTCGATTTCAAGTCCAATATGCTAACAAAAAAAAAAAAAAGTAGATATAGAGAATATTTTTAGAAGGAGACAAATGGGCTGATTATTTTTTTTTCTTCTTTCTGGGTTTGTTTTGGTTTAATTATGAGATGCTAGTGGAAGAGAAAGATTACGTATCTGGAGTAACTGTGGTGTTTCTTTTCACTAGATATCATTTCACGACGAAAAGTTCTGAGAAAGAAACTGAAAAACAGCAAGGCATGTAATAATTATGTCAGATGTAAAGAGGATGTTTTCAACATTTTTTCACAAGCAGGCATAGCCAGAGTACAAAGTATTTGTGTTGTATACATTGACAGTCGTCAAATCATGTAAACCCTTAAATTATCAGTGAGTTAAACTTAATTTATCATCAAAAGCCACTTACACTTAGCCATTTTTACAGTCATGACAACAATAAAATATTAAATATAGAGGACCTATCACTGTAATATTTACAGCATGTAGTATATTGCGTAGCATTTGTCAGATTTCTGAGGAACAGAGTGCAAGTTGCTGTTGCAAGATCACAGAAAGCAAAGTACTACAATTTTTACTTTGCAGAGCGTCACACGCCTTCCTTCTACTTCCTTGCAAAAAATGTACTGGATAACAGACTGATTCTTGGTGTCGAGGAAATGCAAGTATCTAGTATATTATTTCTGCACATTATATAGCATAACACCTTTGCACACTTAAGACGGTTAATGTAGAATTTAGCCAGACAGGGTTGGTATTGTTCTCTGAAGATGGCACAAAGTACTGTCTTCACAGAATGATGAAAGCTTTTGTTTTGTAAAAGTGAAGTCCATGACACCAGCTTGAATGCATAATTCCTGAGATATCTTGCTTATGACATGCATTTTTCTCCCCATGAAGCAATATTTCTACTGTGGTTATTCAAGTCATTTAAACAAAAAATTTCCTACTGACATTTAAACTTCTCTTCTGGGTCCCCTCAGAGTCCAGACGCAGCAGGCTTTTAACGCGTAAAGACATTCATTCATCATCATGGAGTACTGAAAAAGCGTTAGGGAAATGTAGGATAACTTCAGGCGTGTTTTTTTCTTTTGCAAGGGCTGAAATTACTGGCAGTCCAGTATGCAATATTATTTTCTACTGCTTACCTTTCACTGTTTGTTTTTTCACTGTAGACATTTTACAGACATGATAAACATTTCAGAATTCCTGTCATCTAATAAGTAAGAATATCGCTGCAGTGAATAAATAGAAACAAGGTATTCACTGAAATGCTAATTGACATTAAACTTAGAAGTGGTCTCCCAAAAGTAAGATCAAAATGGATTGCCACAGCAGTGATAAAATAGAGCCTTATCCCTGTGTACTCAATGCACAACTTTTCCCTGGATAGGTTGACAAGCTTTTCATGCAGCCTACACTTCTCTTTCACTGGCTTCAAATTGGCTTTCAGAAAAACTCTGCTTCTGTTATTCTGAGCACAACTCCTAAGCAGATCATAATTTGTGCACTAATGAGGAAACAATTTGGGGTAATAAACTGTATTTTTAGTCTTAAAAATACTATGTAGTTACTGCATCTTTTCCTCATGTTTTCCTCTTTCTATGAGAAAAACATGAAAGAAGGGCAGATGCAGAGATTTCACAACAGATCTTTTTCCAGGCTTACAGGTTATTCACAAAAAGAATTGCCTGAGACTTGGATTTGACTCCCAACATATCAACTTAGGAGCATTTCTGCTGTGAGGTGAAAGGCAAAGAGACAGTCGGATGAAGAGTCAGAGAAAAGGCTAGTCGCTCACAAAGCTCAGCAGCCAGGGCTGACCACAGTGAATTCAATGATGAACTGTAAATGCATATACCTACAATAATAGCAGAACTACAGTTGCACCTGAGAAACACATGAGACTAAAATAGAAGAGCAAGAGAGAAGACTTGCTGGGTGGGTGGAGAAAGTAATTGTAGTTGAGTAAACAAAAGCAGCAGTAGAAGCTTTCCTTAGCAAAGAATTATTTACAAGAGATGGCTGCACACTGCTTATGTTATACCAAGAGTTATTAATACATAAACAGCAAATATGATCTTTAGTATGTGATCTGAAAGCCATTAATTACCTGTAAGGAATAGATGGTAGAGTGGTGAATGGGTGAGTGGAAGAAAAGACGACAAAAGAAAAATGAATAAACTTAAAGTTTTAAAGTTTAACTACATTTTCTAAAGTTTTAAAAAGGAATAAATATTCTTACACATTTTATTAAATGTGCTGCATACGCAAGTGCATACATCTTGACAAGATGGTGGAATCTTATGACCATTACGGGATGAAACAGAATCCATACTCTCTAAATGCACATACGATCTAGAAAAAGAGAGTCTTGTCCTGCTCTCTAACTGGGTCTCTTGCTGTTATGGCAGAACACAAATTAAAAATAATAATGAAGCCATCACAAAACCTTCTGAGTACCAAGTATAGATAATACCAAGCACAAGGCAGAAGTTCTACGAATCTTTCTTCTGGTGGCAAGGCTGGTCAAAGCAGATCCCACCTCCTCTCCCCTCTCAGGAGAGAATCCTACCCATATTCTGCACTCTCATACCAGTAAAACTATTTAGAGGCATCAGGGTTATCCAATATAGTTAAAGAAGTCTTGGTTGTTGGTTTTGTTTGTATTTGTTTTGTTGTTGTTCTTTTTGGGGTTTGGGTTGGTCTGGTTTTTTGGTGCCATAGAATTACTCAGTTTAGGTTGGTTGTGTATGTAGTCCTCTAAATAATTCAATTGAATGGGCTGTTAGACAATAGAAATAAATAGCCAAAGAGTTAGAAGAATTTAATTTTTCCATCAAAAAAAATACATCTGGAACCAAGGCTTCAAATGTCACATACAGTTTTTGAAAATCAGCTGCAGATATTCAGTCAGGAAATGAAAAGATTCTACGTGAATTCTTTATACTGAGGAAAAAAAGAAAGCTTCAAAGAAAACACAGGTTTTCCTTTCTCTAATAAAGTTTCTCAGTCACTGACTGAAGATAGTGACGCTCCCCGTGATTCTTTACCATTATGACAACTAGCAGCTGAACCAAAAATTGACAGAATCCTTCACAATATTACTCTACATGACACTAGCAGGAGTGTGAAATTGAGTGTGATCACAGCCCCAGTCAATTCTGCTGGTTCAGGGAGTTTAGAGTTGAGGTCAATTTTATCTTCAGATCCTTACGTTCTTGAATAATAGCAGTAAAGAAAACAAAGATATAGAAAAAGACAGTAGGATGAAAGCCTATAAAAAGGAAACAAGGACAGAAAATTTTAGAAACTGCTGAAAGCTTTTCCTGTCCTCTAAGAACACAAGTCAACACAGCAAGGAGTAAACTCTGTGCATATAAAGGGTAGTTCTCTCTCACCTGCCTTAAACCCAAAGAATCCATGTATTTTTTGAGATTCAGACACTGATTCCATGTCCTCTACAGCACATCAGAAGCCCTTCGAGAAACAAACTTTATACCCCATTTAATACTTATCAACAACAACAACACTAAGTAGTCTTTTCATGAAAAAAAAAAATCATTTCTCCCCACTTGTTGACTAGCCTCTTTGTTCTGAGAACTTCTGACAAGATAGTATTCTAAAGCCTTCTTTTGCTGTTTTTTTCATTACTCCTTTCTCTTCTTTATGTTAAATCAAATCCTCACTCCTTCAGTCCTTACTAAAGAATAACTACTTACCATCCCTCCCCTTGATTGTTGTAACAGCTGTTGCTAGTTTGCCAATCAGTCCCATGCAATCTCCTCTCATTCTCTTTGTGTAGTTTCTTCCCCAGTTTTGCATGAGAAATTAAAGAGCATATCAGAGTGAATATTCACTAAGTCACAAGTATTTACTAGTGAGTATAAGGAACAGTGGCAAAATCCAGCCCTTGTTCCACTTATGCCTGGTCAATCTTTATTAAAAAAAAAAAAAAAAAAAAATCTTTACACTACAGCACTTTACAACAATGTACAACTCCTTTTCCCAGGGATGCATAAGCCACAGTAAATCTTTTGCAGAGTTAAGTAAAATACACTAGGAATACATGTGCAGTTTAGTCTGAAAGGTAGTTAAAAATCCAATTAAATTAACACTACCTTTAAGTGAATAGAGAAGATTTTACCTATAGTACCTAATTCACAGGCTACCCTCTGCCCACATCCTAAATTAGCATCAGATTTGATGAAATACAAAAATTAAACAAGGAAAAAACCTTTACAACACTTGTGTGTTCCTTGAATGTGGTCTTTTACTTCAGTGTAACATAAAATTAGGTTTATCAATCTCTTCTGTCCAAGAACAAGTTATACCCCAATGATTTACACAGGTTAGCGTGTAAGTGAAACTGTACTTGTATACAGTAGCTGAGGTATGACTCATTTCTAGTCAGAGATCAAATTAAAATGTTTAGTTTCCAAAAACAAAAGTATTAAACAAATTTTGTTTCTGATATAGGATTATTCCTCGTATCCCTTGTTATATCAGGCTGTAGTCCTAAAAATCCAAGCAGGGATCATCATCAGATTAAATATAGTAGAGTCCACAGGAACAGGACCTAAGTGGGTTTTATCAGTCATAATGTTAGATGGTTGTCACTGCTTCTATTAGTGCAATTTCAGATAATTTTGCTAACAGTTCAAATGTTTTCATCTGAAATTGTACATCTAATGGTCAGTCTACCATAAAGTGGAATTAGCTGCCAAGATAATGTCTCTCAGAGCTGAGTTGGAGGTGTTTCAGTCCAAACTTCAACAAGCTTCATTCCTGCTATGATCTAGGGGCACTGCCCACTGTCAATTAGCACACGCTTCATCCTTCTTTCTTCCTCACCCCGCTTGCTCTGGAAGTGGATAAATATGAGCTCAATCTTTGCTGGCTGCCTGCCTGCCTTCCCCTGACTGAGCCCTGCTCTCTGCCCTTGGAAATGGCTGATGTGCTTTTGAGTGTCATTATGGACATATCTCAACCTTACCCTGTACCAAAAGGTAGAGATCAGGTGGGAACAGTACTTCAGCCAAAATGATTTGTCATATCTCTCTTCACAGATGAAATCAATGCAATTTTTAACACTACTTTAAAGACAATGATTCCTGGAAAAAAAAAAAAAAAAAAAAAAGACAACTCTCAAAGCATAGGTGCCTATCAGAAGGGAAGAACAACTCGACCATTTATGTTTTTATGTTCAAAATGCTCCTACTCTAAGTATTCCATATGGGTCAAGAGCATGCACAGGGGGATGGCCGCGAGTCTTACCTCTGCATTTCTACACTGCCAAATAGTCATGACAGCATATCCTGGAAGACTGCTAACCTTTCTTGCTTTCTCTTTCCCTTGATGGAAGTAAAAGTAAGGAAGTAAAAGTTCAGCTAGAAGTCTTGGGTATTGGTGCACACAAGGACTGGAGGAGAGAACCACCATGGGTGTTACCCTACAGATTTCTCTAAAGCAGCCCTGCATTCAACTAATGAAGGAAGCGATGCTGCTGTCGTTAGACTGCTGCAATAGAACCATGATGAACAGATTTCTCTGTGGGGGATTATTTAAGGCTTTTGCAGAAACACTTCCAATTGAACAGACAACACTGAAATACACTTGTTTTCTGAAAGTGTGTCTGCTTAGCCATGGAACTTACATTCAACAGGAGACTATTACATTGTCATAACATCCAATTCCATTTACATTACCTCTTAATTAACACTGGAACATTTAGCAGCTATTAGAAGAGACTCTCAAGAGTTCTAGATTTCAGCGGAGCTCACAGGCAGACTGTATTTAGGTACTATACTGTAATAGTGTAAGATTAAAAATGTAATTTGAATTAACAAAACTAATACCAGCTTTGACTCATTCATATTTCTACAGGAAGAGTATTTCCAAACACTCCATGCTTATCTTTCTATATTCTATAGTTAAAACACTTCCCATGCTTTTAAAGAATCTTTGCAAATTCTTTCTTACCTTATTATAGATGTACTATTTGGGCTACAAGGTACTAGATAAATTAAATCTTTAAAGCAATTTATAAAGCAGATGGTTTATCTTTTTTGCTAAAGCTTAGTAAATAAAACGCTGGTTTTCACATAGCACATATAGGCACATACTTAGATATGTACCTGTACATGTGATAGAGAAAGATCAATTGTCTCTGTTTGGTAAAATGTTAATAATCAAAAAAACCCTAGTCCTAGAGTATCCATCATTAAATCGGTATATTCATAGTCCTGAAGTAAGAGGTCCACATATAAAAGTTGTTTTCTTTATGGACCTGAATGAAAGAATGCAATTTCAGATGTACAAACACATTCATAATATAACAGATCTGCAGTTCAGGTCTTGTATGAAATTATCTTTATTGCACAAATAAAAGTGTAATTTAATCCTTTAGTCATTCTGATAATTTGCAGACCATGACTCTGCTAAGCCTATAGAATTTATTAGTTTATAGCTTCAACTACTATCTTTAATTCAGTAAAATGCTATTGTAACATTAAAAAAGTCAACATCTATGAAGCTGAAATACTTAAAAAACCCCAGAAGTATTGGTCTACAGAAGTCTGATTGCAGTATCTATATATTACCTTTAATCATTATTATTTTGTTAGCTACATTAGAAACATTCTCAAATACTGAATTTCATAGCCTGTTCGCTTCAGTGCATTAGCAAATATTTTGCATCTCTGTTTCCTAAATATTTGTTTTACCTCGAATGATTTATAATATATACTGTAGCTTCAAAGTCGACCATAGGATATTTTACTGTTATGACAGAGGCATGTGCCCAGGAGTTGACATTCCCTTATTTAACAAGCAATATGAATTGCAATATCACAACAAGCAATATGCTCCCCCCCACCCCCAATACAAAAATTCTATTTTTCAAGATCAGAGTTTTGGGGTTTATCCATAATGAACTGTGACTTTAGTAAATACAATGTTTCTGTATATACTTTGTGTAAAACATTAGTATGTATCTTCTGGAAGTGTCTGAAGAGCAGGTACTTGCAGCCTACCACGGACATTAAAATTAACATTAGCACTGTAAATTTTAGGATGAAAGAAAGACTTCAAGTGGTACAATCTGAAAGCAATAGAGAAGAATATGCTTAATAATGCTGGAGAATCTTCTTGCATAGGTTTACTGATAGAAAGTTGGGAAAAATCTGGGGAAAAAATATGTAGATATTACAGAAGAAAGGTATCTTTGTTTCATAGGAGAATTTTTCAAGCAGAATTCATTTTCTTGTATAACGTCTGCTGGCATAATTTTGATAAAATATATGGTAAATACACAAACACAACTCCACAAAACAGCTTTATAGAATCCAGTATGTCATGGAAAGACTTTTAAAATAATGCTTCTATTTGGGGGTTGGGGTTTTTTTCCCCTCAAAAAGCCCTTTTCAGCATTTTCTCACACTCCACATTTTATCCAAGATATTCCACAAATCCAGATGTCAAGACATGACTGTTTTGTAAATCTTGGATAACACATTCAGCTCTATTTATCAGCTGTGTGGGAAGTCAAACTTTGTTTTGGAAGAAATTCAGTCTTAACGTTAAACCTCATATTCATTCAAGCTAACATTTTTACAGGATCTAAGGAAAAAACAAAAGCTGCATTATTCCAATTTTTAGAAACCCTCATTTGGGAAAGCATAGAAAAGAATTCACATTCAGAAGTCAGCAGCAATGCTCATAAGAATTATGTGAATATTTTGGCAAGCAAGAATAAAAGAAAGCATTTAAGAAATGTATCTATAATAGTGAAAAGACCAATGTTGGGATAAAACAGAAAAAGATTCTTAAGTGATAACTGTAGCATCTGACAAAATAAGCAAAGAGACCAGTTTTACAATGGTGAATTTAACTTTTGTAAAGCTCAGCATTTTTGCTGACTTGGGAGACACACATGCCGAACCCTTTCAGCATGTAGACCAGCATTTGGGGACTTTATTTACTTACGAATTTTTTTATGTCAAAGGAAGACAAAATTATGTTGATGACAAAAAATAAGATTTACTCCATAAAACGTAAGTATGTAAGAGGCCATTCACAATTTTAATTATGAGTTATTATCTACAGTAGTTCTTAGAACATCCTATTTAATTTGTTAAATTTAATCTCTTATTTAATTCAATTTCTGGCATTTTCCTTAAGCACACATCTTTGATTAAGATAGTGGGAAACATTTTATCTGTGGAAAAAAACACAGCAAACATAAGTTCACATTATGTTGCTTCATGTTATACCAACTTCTTTTCACACATTATACTGAGAAAACTTTCAAAACAAAATGCAACAAGTTTATGCAGTTACTCTCTGAGTTTCTCATAGAAATTTTCAAGTTATGCAAGAAACAAGAGATGTGGTGAACAAAGAGTTTAGAAAATAAAGTTCAACTGTGCAGAAGTTTATTTGTCACTTTGTTATTGAAGTACACTGTTTAATCTGGTATGTTATTACTACCAGAAAAAAAGTACTACCTTAGCTGTTTAGTTTTTAAAGGACAACAAAAGGACTGTTCTTACACCATCCCTAATGCAGTCTTCACAATACTAAATAGTAACTGCTTCCAATCAGTGTAAGTGGCATGAAGTGACATAAAACTCAAGTAGTAAGTGACATAAAACTTGAATTCAATTATCAATTCAGTCAAATGATGTCAGTAAAAGATAGAAAAATATTTCACTAGACAATATGTATAATATTGCCCCACCTTTAATTTGGCTTCACAGACATTTCTTAACTGTTTAGCTATATTTACCTACCAAAAGAAAAGCAATGAAAACCCAGCCTTCTCTTAGCTGATGCTCTAAAACTGTGCAAAGTCTGTCCCAGTGCTGCTGGCCAAGCGAACAACTTAATTACCACAGCCCTTTCAGAAGTGTTACCATCACTGAAATATAATCATTAAATATTCTAACACCCTATTCAGTTCCCTGGAAGAGTGGAGCTTACTATTTTAAGAAAGCCTGCCTATTTAAATGCCATTAACTATCCAATTAGTACAGTCTGCTCCTTGCTAGCTCCAGAGTACTAGGATAATTTTTTAATTGTTAACCGCTATTGAATAATTTTCACAATTACGCTTTTATACATTCTGTGATAATTAACACAGACTACCCCTAGAATCTCATCTTTTTTTTTTTTTTCAGAACGTAATGACAATCAGAAAGACAATCACCTCTAGAAAAATACGTGTGTGACATGGGGTAAGGCTAACACCGACGCACTCCGTCTGCACCTGCCTCCCGCAGCCCTCACACGAAAGCGCGCACTGTCCGGCGCAGCCCCGCTCACCCCATCCAAATCAAGGACCCATTCCGGCCGCGGAGCTGCGGTCTCAGGGACGACAGGCCACCGCGTCTGCGGAGCTCCGCTTACAACGCTGATTAAACCGAGAGAAATCACCGACGCCGCTCCCCACGGCTCCACCTGCCGGGCTGCCGGGCACCCGCGCAGACCCCTCAGTTCCTCCCCGGGGGGCGCCCCACGGCGCACACGGTATAGCCGCCCGCCGCCCCAGCGCGTATCTTCCGCGCAGCCGGGTGAAAACACCCTCCCCATGCCTCATGCGGATCGGCAAGTTTGTCTCCTTAGGAAGAGGCGTGCCTCCAGGCACTCACAAGGCACAGGCTCCCAGCAAGGCACATTCTTGGACATGTTGGAAACAAAGCGGAATTACCTACAAGGGCAGAGGTCCGCTTGGGGACGCCAGGAGCCGCACGCCGGCCGGCGAGACGCCCCTTCGCAATCCGCCCGCCCTGCCTCCGCAGGACGGTGCCTGTTGCACGGGCCCCGCGGGCTCCCTCCAGAGCAAAGAAAAAACTTCGCTTCGCCGGGCGTCCGCACCGCGAACGGGGCTCCGGGCGGCAGCCCCGAGCGGCAGGAGGGGCGCACAGCTCGGACAAGACCCTTCTCCCGATAAGGACAGAACTGTGCTCTGCAGAGCGGGACCCCCTCCTCCCCGCAGGCTTCCCTCTGCGCAAAACCAATTAACCCCGAACACTCGCCTTCCTGCAAAAGGCAAGGCGCAGAGTGCGGGAGCCAACAGGACCAAAGTTTGATAAATGAGCACCTCCTGCAGTGACAGATAACTACGGAGCGGAGGTACCCTCCGTGCCGTGCTGGGCAGAAGTGCAGAAAAGAGGCACTCACCTGTCCGTTGCCCCTCCGGCAGCCGCAGAGGGGAAGGTGGGCAGGCTAGAGACGCAGCCCCGCGCTCCTCTCCCGTCCTTCGGTGCCAACGGCAGGGAGGATGCCGGGCAGAGGGCCCAAAGAGCGGCGGGGCCGCCCTGGGGCGGGCGGGCACCCCGTCAGTAAAGCAGGTGAAATGGGGCGTTTGTCGCCGCCGGAAAGCAACACGTTTGGCTCTGAACTTTGCAGCTCCAGTCACAAACAAACAAATACAGACCAGGAAGGACCTCTCCCATCCGATCCCAGCCTGCTCGGCAGCCGCTGCCTCTCTTATTGGTGCGGAGGTTATTTATTTATTTGATTTCTCCCCCCCCTCCTCCTCCACATACACACACCCCCCAACCCCCTTCTCTTTTACTTCGCTTTCCCTCCCCCCTCCCCGGCCCTCCCTCCCCGCCCGCACGCCGCCGAGCCAGTCCCGGTCCCTCCGCGCCGCGCAGCGTGGCCACGGCTGCTCTGCGGCCGGCGGCAGCGGCGGGTGCCGGGCGAGGGGCGGGCGCGCCGCGGGGAGGCGGGCGCGGAGGCGGGCGGGAGCGGGGCAGCCGCTGCACCGCTGCCGGGAGACAGCGGAACACGAGCGGGAGGTGCCCCCGGATGCCCCGTCCTCCGAACCGGGGTGCGGGGGCAGAAGGATGATCCCCACCTTGCCCTGGCCACCGTAGGGACGGAGCAGCCGGGCAGGGGATGCTGGCGACAGGAGCCAGGAAGGAGGGTGGCCAGTGCGTACCGAGCGGCTGCTGCGAGGTGCCCGCGGGCCCCGCGGCGGCGTTTTGCGGCCCCCGCCCGTGGGGAGCCCCGGCGGCCGCGGTGCGGCGGGAGCGGACTTCTCCGCGGTGCGGCAGCGGCGGTGCCGGGAACGTGCGCCCGGCAGCCCCGGGCGGGAGCGGGTGTGGGTGCACAGGAGGGTACGGCTGTCTCGCCGTGTGCGCATACGGGCACGCTCGTGTCTATGTAAGTGCCTCTGTATGAGTGTTTACGTACGTGTGTCTCCGGTAACGTTGCACGAAGCTTGTTTTCAAGGAGACTCCGGGCTTGCTAGCCGCAGTGCACTTTGTGTGCATCGCTTTTACGTTCTGCTATAGCTTATGCATGACCAGTGCAGAGCAAGCTTTATTTCACCTCTGTCTTATCGACTGCTGAACCTTTGTTTACTCTTTTTATTCCCCTATACCTCCCTCGTCCCCCAAATCCACATACAACTCGAGCAACACAGCAGGTCTCACCTGTCCATTCCTGAGGGCCAAGTACACCACTACGCAAGGAAAGGCAACATAAGTTAAAAGCTGGGGAAGTGAAACTGCATGAAGGATTCCCTCCACTGCTGCTGCTGCAGTATCTGTGTCATTGCAGCTGTCAGTGGGGAAAAAACGTGTTTCTGTCCCACAGTGGCTGTTTTTATCCTGCTGTACACACACGTGACAGAATATTGACATTCTTTTCTCCTATCCCTCCCCCTTTAGAAATTAGGGTTCAAATTAGATGTCCCCGTGGTAGAAGACAGACGTGTAAAATCTGCATAGTTGGTACAAACTATTCCAGATATTCTGATGGGGGAATGAAAGGTGTTATTTGTTTGTTTGGTGTTTCATGGATAAAATTTCCACCCTTCTGCCCTGGCAGTAAACAGAAATTCTGGATGTTCTTTTTTGCTTCCAGGGGAAAAAATATTCACAGCACTATAATAAACAAAGAAGAAAATCACAAATGTGCTTAGAGAATAAACAGTTATTCAACAATATTGCTATGCAATAAAGCATAAATTACATCTCTATTTCTCTTCAGGTGACAAGACGTAGAGATGTAAAGATTGCTTTTATCCTAAGTTGGTCAATGAATTTATGTAGATTTGTCATTTCAAACAGAGAGTACAAATCTTTCTTTGTGCAGCATCTCTGTAATTCTACCTTTGTCAACTGAAGACAATAAACTTGAAAGATTAATGTACATTTTGTCTTCAGTAGTAAATCCTATTGTCAAATGGGGAGAACTTTTTATTCAAAGCATTGGATCAATAGTTGACTTTGTTTTGAAGCATTTATTTAAGAAGCTGCTTAAAAAGAATGAAGTTCATGCTCTTAACATTCTTAAAGAAATCTCTCAAAGGCAATTATTCTATTTGCCAATCTAGCGGTCACTGCCGTGTAGCAACAAAAAGCATGAAAGCTAGATGTGGAAATCCCCTTGGGATCAGACAGTGCTTTCTCAATGGAAGAAGAACAGTAGGAAATTAAAAAGTGAAATGCACTTTAAAAAAAACCAAACTGTTTGAATGTTTTAAACAGCTTCTTTTGAATAGGTGAAGTTTCATCTCTAACCAGTAAGCTTCAAGGTCAATGAAATGCAAATGACAGATGTGTTCCATGCCTGAAAAAATTCCACCAACTTTAGGTAACATTTAGTGAGCAATATTTTAAAAAGTTGACTGTCGGACTTTTACTTTAATCTGTAAACTCTCAGTGTTCAGCAAGTGTTTGCTTAGAAGAGTACGGAGTGTCTTCCACTGGAATAAAATACAACATTTTCAAAATATGGTAGATTAATGAAGATACTAGTTTACTAATGATGAGCCTATAATAATACTTTTCAAAGTGAGTGAAAAGACCCTCAGTGATCCGAGTTAAATTTAGTTTGACATTTATACTGTAATACACTATTTGAAATTTCAGCTATTTCACAGATCTTAAAAAGCAATTTATTTATGAGTAAAATAAGATTCTCTTATTTTTTATATGAATTCTAAGAAAAATAAGTGTTATCTAGAACCAGAAAAGCTCCTAACAAGACTGATCATATACTAGCATCTAATGCCATCAAAATGAATCTCTTAGGCAGGTGGATCCACCTCAATAGGACTTGGACTTGCCTGAGTCAAGCTAATAATAATGAATTTAGCGGCTGCCTCATGTATTGACTGTTCACCTCAATCACACAAGCAAAATACTTTTCTGTGTTTTGGAGTTGTAGATGAGAAATACACAAGAAGGCTAGGAAAAAAATTCTAAAATTAAGGAAACTGAGATGATAAAGAAAAACAGAAACATAAAAACAGAAATGAAAAAGCGAAGCTATGCATTCTAAAATTTCATCTTATGTTGTTTACTTGCCTTCATTTGACTTCTGTCATCACTGAAATGCCTGTGATCTCACACTTGGCATTTTGGTATTTCAAAGTGTTTCAAATTGAGATCGTTAAAT
This sequence comes from Patagioenas fasciata, assembly GCF_037038585.1. NCBI lineage: Eukaryota > Metazoa > Chordata > Aves > Columbiformes > Columbidae > Patagioenas > Patagioenas fasciata. The sequence continues at coordinate 36,959,788 of NC_092523.1, forward strand.
AAAAAAAATGCAGCCCCCACTGCCACACACCAACACTCATAAAACTTTAAAACTCTTTCTTTATTCGAATATAATAGCCTGTTTTCTGTCTGGACTCTTAAAATTCTTCTTCTAAGGGCTTAAAGAGCTGCTAATATTACATGTAACTGCTGATACACATTCTGTGCATGATGTTGTACTTCAGAAATGCATCTAATGATTTCAGCAGAAAATTAACCATATGTGTTAATATTTTCAAATACTCAAATCAGTAAAAACTCAGCAAATTCTGTTTAAATATCAGGAGACACAGCTCATCAGTAAGAAGTATCTCCAAAACAAACACTGATTTGTACCCCCAGCCATTTTATCTGCGCAGGAAACTTTTTACAAAAAAGATGGATTTTTCTTCCACAGCTAAACAGGTAAATTTCCACTTCTTTTTTCAGTTGCTTTTCAGGTAACTGAAATGCTTTTGATCACAATTTACAAATATGTCAGGCAAAACTGTGAGCAAACTAACAAGAATATATCAGACACTTTGAGTTTTAAAATTGTGTCAAGAATCATATGCTGGCATATGTTATAAAGAATCAAGAATTCTACATGAGTGCATGTTAAATTTGTGGGTGGATAACACTGGATACATTACGAAATCTTACCTAATTATTACAGTCCTATAAAGACTTAGTGAACAGGTTTTTCAGCTAGCCAGGATTTGGAATATTTTACTTCTGTGAGGATTTCAAAGGCAGGAAAAGGTAGAAATTCACTCTTTTTCAGACCCAATAAGGAAACGGTTGCATTTACCTTAGCCTGTCCAAGGGCTACATAGAGGATTCAGTGTTTGGCCTGTTCTTCAGTTTCCACAAGCAAAGATTAATATATATGATTGATTAGGAGAAGCAAGCTAATGTTGCATGTCAATAAACAGATCTAGAAGAGGGAAAAACCATCAATAAGACTGGAAAAAAGAAAGCAAATCTGTAACCTTTTAAGGCTACTCTGTTAGAGGAAGATTATTTGCTTCCCTGTAAATTAAACCTTTAAGTTGAGGTGAAATGAATACATTTGAATGTTAAGTTCTGGGTCCGACTACCCATTACTTTTCCCATTTGGCTGGGGGAAAATTATTTCTTGTAACGAAATGTACAACCACAGAGGAGGTCAATGGCTTATACATAAAAGAGAAAAAGCAGCTGCCTTTGGTACTGGGAGTTGTTTACAATCTGTTTCTATTCTGGAAAATAAGATCTGCATCTTCTGCCCTCATGGCAGTCTACAGCTACTCCAAGGAGGGCAGCAAAGAAGAAGTGTTGATCTCCTCTCTCTGGTGACCAGTGATAAGACACGAGGAAATGGAATGAAGCTGCACCAGGGGAAGTTCAGGCTTGGTATGAGGAAAAGGTTCTTCACTGAGAGGATGGTCAGTCACTTCCAGGCTTCCCTGGGAAGTGGTCATGGCACCAAGCCTGTCAGAGTCTGAGGAACATCTGAACAATGATCTTAGTCATGGTTTAGTTTTAGGTAGGTAGTTCTGTGAGGAACAGGGAGTTGGACTTGATGATCCTTATGGGTTGTTTCCAACTTGAGATATTCTATGATTCTATTCTATGAAAGACAGGGATGTCACATGGGACATTATCAGTACTGTAACTTTTAAACACATCATGTTACCTGTGTCCCTGAACAGCCAGGAAGAGCTGCTTCATCTGGTTCAGATGCACTGGTAAATTTTTGTGTATGTCATAAAGGGAGCTGAAAAGTGTACTTTTTTGTATATTTTGAGGATACTTGAATATGATTCACTGCAGCGATATGTTCTAATTGTCATTATTTTTTGGTATTTGTCCAGAGAATAGCCCTGCCCAGGTCAGAGCTGTAGAGCTGAACCAAAAAGCTTCCAAAGTGATGTGTTTATGAGCATGTTGATGGGTGATATACTGGTGCAAAACGTGTCTGAAGTGCTGAAGTTGAAACTGATGTGAGTTGGATTAGAAATGTTCAGTTGATCCTGAGCAGTGTGGTTTTCCTGATTTGGAGTTAATCAATGTTTATCATCCCCTCTGTAATAGAATACCCTTTTTCTGTTTTGTTTTGTTTTGTTTTGTTTTGTTTTGTTTTGTTTTTTCTTCCTGCTTAGGATCACAGAATATCTCAATTGATGATCCCACAAGTATCATCAAGTCCTACTCCCTGCTTCTGTTTTCCACCATACGTCTTCTAAAAATATTTGGTACCATAAATGTTCAGAATAATTTTTTTTTTTTTTTCCCCCTAGTGGTACATACTTTTTATTCAGCACTCAGCTACTTCCTGCTGGCTGTGTAAATATTGACATAAAGGTAGACATTCTAATAAGCAAGGCACAAAAAAAGTCTTGTACCTGGAAAGATTAATTGATATAAAGGTTTAAAATAAGATGAAGATAAACTTTCTAATTCCCTGGAATAGGGAAATAACCAAAAGTGAAAGATATTTGCTATAATTTCCAGGTTACTCAATACAATACAATAGGACATGGTGAATGCTGATAGTTTAACTGTGCTTAAGTATTGTTAGGAAGAAGAGTACAGTGAAGGGTATAAAAGCATAGACAACATCTTTGACTCAAGCTCTGTTTTGAGCCACATAGTGCCAGATGTTGGGAGAGTTTTCAGATAAATCATCAGTGTATGCTTGACTGGGATTAGACATCACCTTACAGGGCAAACAGCTTTTTGGCAAGGAGGGGTACTGGGTGAGAGGGGTCTTTGATTTGGTCCAGTCTGTCTGCTCTTAATGGTTTTTTAACCTTTTCTGCAACTCATACTGGAATCAATGATGCTATTTCATTGCAGTGGTTCTACTGAGTGTTTTATAATTATACGCACATTTCAGTGAAAAGGCGAACAAAAAACCAAAACCAACCACAAACAAACAACAAAACCCGCACCACATTTAGAAAAAGCAAGGGATTATGAATTTAGAAAATCAAGAAGCTGCAATGGAAACTGTCACTGTATTAGTAAGAACTGATGTTAACAAACAAAATTCAAAGATGAAAGCTCATAGGTGGTAGAGGAGTCTGAAAGAGAGCTTACCTGTTAAAATTACTTGTCTGAAGTAATACATTTCACAAATAGAATTTTGGTATAATGACAGATATTTGACATTTATAGGTCGAAAAGAAAATGTTTGGGCTTCTACCACTGTTCAAATAGATGTAATAATTTTCATTTTAGTTTATTTTGTTTTGCATTTTGAAATTGTTGTACCTACTGACTTCATATCAAGACAGTAAACCACGTGTTATACTTTTTTACATCCAGCACTCTTGATCTGAAACTAGTATGTTTTGCAGACTTGTGCTCTATATTGCTCCAGTGTATGCAGCCAAATAGCTGCTAAAATGGCCATTTGCAAAATTATTTATATGCACAGGACTCATGTATATAGCGAAGCTTTAAAAAACTAGATTGCCACAGAGAGGAACTACACTCAGTAATGTTGAAAACCACTTTAGTTTTCAATTCCTAGTAATCCCTTCCTTGCTCGTGGACTTCCTGGTCTGCAAACATTTATGCAGATGCTCATTTTTTCTTTTATCTGAAATTTGATATTTAGACAATTTGCTTATAGCTATGGGAAAAAAAGATGGTTAGAATACTTAGTCTTCTAAACCTGATTTTTTTTTTTTTTTTTTTAATTCCTGTTTTCTTAGGAAAAATGAAATTGCTATTTGAGAATTCAATTTAGGAGATGTATATCTACATACTCTACATGCATTCATTCCACATTGGACTGTATTGGGCTACATAAAAATGAATTAATTATTGTAATGTGAGTTTACAGTTGCCTAGGGACCAGTGGTTTTAAGTTGCTTATACTTATTGTTGGTAAACAGAGAAAGATCCTTAACAATAACGTGGAGAACTGATACCTCAAAGAGACTAATTTCTCAAAGTTAAACATGTTCTGAATGACATTCTTTGGAGATAAAAGTATGGGTAGACATGAGATTGTGATTGAAAGGTAAATTAAAGAAGAAGAAACTTAGTAGCTAGCCAAATCACCACTGTACCATGATTGAGAAAAACAACTTCTAAAAACCCCAACTTTGTTTGGTGACAATATGAAGACAGCAGTTAGAAAAAAATGTGTTTATAATATCACAGTGTAAACAGTGGAAGGAAAATACAATTTGATATGAACTAGAAGCTGTGCAGTGGAAGTGAGACCAAGGAACAATCTGTGGCTTAGTTACAGACAATAGAATATATTTTACATTATATTAGGGGAAAAAAGAAATATCTCCTTATGTATATAAAGGGCACAATTAAAAGTTTAAGAAAGTCAAATTGTGAGTAATGACAGAAAAAAAGGAAAGTGTTCAATATCTATTTCTTTTCCATTTCTGGAAAGAAGTAGGAGAGTGCACTCGTTTTCCATAATGATGGTGAAGTATTTTCCAAGCAATTAATTTCTAAGGAAAGCATTAAGCAGTATTTTTATGATGAATATTTGAAAGCAGCTGATTCAGATGAACCAAATTCAGAAGTAGATATATACTGTATTCATTTTAGAGGAATGTTGGAATACTCTAGAAACTCCTGGAAGCAGTGAATGTAATATTAAAACTTAAAAAAAAAAAAAAAATAGAAACCCTAGCAACGTGACCCACGTTGTAAAAGAGAAACCAATAGAATGGTGAGGTGGGTTTCTATACATAACAGTTCAAAAGCTTTGAATACAGAGCATTACTGCTAGAATTCAAGGAAGGAGGCTTTTGGATGATAAAGTCTTGTCAAACAAATGTGAATTCTTTCTTTGAGAATGTTAAAAGTTTGGCTGATACAAGTAAGTGCTTTTGTACAGCTGCCTGGATAGTTGTATGCTTAGAAATTAGATATAGAAGCTACACTTTCAAAATCAAGATTGTACCCTTGAAAATAATTATTCTGAAAATAATTAAAAGGTCATAACACACACACACAGTCTACCATGTTGCATTTAAAAGGCTTTTTCTCTTTATTTGTTAAATATAGAAAAAAGTGGTGGTTAGGAGAATAAAGATTAAATTGTTCACATGTAGAGTTTAGATAAAGCTGATAAAAGAATGTTACATCAGGTCCTTATGCCCAGACAATAAAATGAAGCTGAAAAGTAGAAGACTTACAGAAAAGAGCCTTTAGTGCTTGGAAACTGAAGCAAATGTCTAATACTGAGTATTGGAAGAGATAAGTTAGCTGTTAAGAGAAAAAAATATCAGATACTAGTGAATTTTTCAGTCTAATGGAGAAACACTTCATAGTCTCTCTTTCTCGAGATTGCTACCAGAATTCTTTAAAATGTAAATATAGTATGTATTTTTCATGATGAGACTGACTATAAGAACAAACTCCCCAAAACAATGATAAATTCTGCATTCCTGCAGGTACTCAAAATGGGGATTTGTCTTTTAATCAGGTACAGATTATGCTTTAACCAAATAAAATATTTAAATTCAAGTCTGAGGCAAATATAAGGGCTTATGATATACGTGGTTCTTTCTGTCCTTGAATACTCCGATCAATGTGATTTTTAAGTGTGCAATTTTAATTGTTTTAAAATAATTCTGTGTCTTTGTGGAACAACGTGTTAACTCATGTTATTTAGCACCAAGCTTGCATGTAACACACTTTTCTTGTGCTGGTGTGGATAGCACTAGGATTTTCACCTCATGCTCCCCTTTCACCTTCTAATACTCCCTTAACTGGTTGTTAAAGATTTTAAAAGATTCTAAACCTTTTGTATATATAAAACTGGTCAAAGTTATGTCCATATATTCTAATATTAAATTAAAATAGGTACTAAGTATTCTAATACTATATTAGAATAGGTACTAAATTATTTTATAGATATGTTAAAGTTTTAAACTGAGAGGTACTTTATTACATTTTGGAATTTTAGAGCAAGGACTTGTATTAGAGCATTACAATTCACTTTTAATAATGTGAAAGTAAAAATCACAGTATTAGATCAGACCATCATCATAAGATTTTTTTCAGTCTCATTCCCATCAGCAAGAAATATCATACTGGATAATTGCATAATAAATTCCCCATAAAGGACGTCATTTATTCTGCTCATACCTCACCCTCACTAATGAATGGGCAAGGATGCCCAATAGCTATGCATGAAATCACAGTTTGTTTTGACTCATTTGTATTTCTCTCTTATTCCCACCAAGATATCTTTGCCCTTCATTTTCTAAATTTCTGTTCTTCACACCACCCAGCTGAGCAGTGTACCAGTCCTAATCAGTTTGAGATAACTAGCGAAAAACTGGTTTCTACCTAGACTGTGTTCTTGACTGAATTAAATAAACTGCGATGTCCAGCCTCCACAGCTAACCTGTAATGCTTTGGATTTTTATATTTCTTTTTTTAATTCAACATAATCAGTCAATTTCCAAGCCTTAAACTTTATTTTCCAGTTATATTTTCCGTGAGCTTTAGCAATCTGGGGTCTTGCTACCCAAAAGAAATCCTCACCATGTTTAAGGTTATGTAGTGACCAATTCAGGATAACACCTCTCTGGACTGATTTTTCTCCATGTAAAATAGTGTGTCAGCTGAGAGAAGGAATTTTTAGTAATGACCTCTGAGGGAAAACAAGCTGTTTTGCTCAGGAGAAAGGGAAGTGCCTTTTCTCCTTCCCTGAATGTACATGATTTTGTCATCTGCTGAGTTTCTGCCCATATTACTCGCCAGAGGACTCAGCTTGCTTGTTGAAGCTTGCCACTAAATAGATTACAAGGTTGACACGCAACGTTCTTCCTTTCTTACGGTAACTGTGACAAATATCATTATCCATAGCTACATCTTACTGTTTTTATCCTCTTCTTTTATGTATATTCCTACTCTACTACTATGAAATTTTAATGCACTGAATTACATAAGTCAATCATGCATTTTGTTTAGACACACACGTATGTAAATGTAGATATATTTATATAAATGTCTCTGTGTGTTTTCATTTTGTTGCTTTTAAATGTCAATAAACCTATTTATGCTCTTTCTAGACAAGAATGTCCGATTTCTTTTGAATAATTTGCCAGAGAACCTAAAGGAAATTAGCAGTCTTATGTCCCACATTTAAAAGTCCTTAGACACCTGAAAATGAAACTTAAAATGTTAAAATCACGTAAGTGTATTTGGAAATGCTGCTGTGCCTCTGTGATATCTGTCATTCTGTATGGTTTAATTGTGTGCCCTCATACTAAGAATCTTTATCGTGTCTCCTTAAAGAAAAATGTTTCAATATGCAACCTTCAGTTCCAATCCCCATCTGTTTTGTGTTCTATCTTTTTCAAAATGGGATAATCAGTATTGAAGTTCACATGCTGCGGGAAGAATGACATCGAAGAACATTGTAAGTTGTTGTTTGGTTTTGATTTTGCATGTACATATATATTACATTATTTCTCTAGAGATATTTTTCTGTTGTTGTTGTTGTTTGGGATTTTTTTTTTTGATGTTATAGGATTTTTCAGAGCTTTACATGCTACTAGCCAGAGATGTAACACAGCCTTTTTTTCAATTCAGTCACTATAGAAAATTATAACCGGTATAACCCTCCATTGTTTCTGGGTTGCTTAAAATATTGTTCTTAATATATGTTAGTTCATCCTTTAACATTGAATTTCATGTTTTCTCCACTCACCTGTCATCTTGACATTACAACTCATACAATTCTATGTCCTCTGAAAATTTCAGCATCTGCTTGACCCTTTACAGGAATAAATGTATAGTAAATAATGTGTTAATTAGCATTAATATTAACATGCGAACTGCTGCAGATAATGAAAACTCATTATTTAGTTTCTCTTTTATATTTTCTCTTTTTTTTTCTCTCTTTATCCAATTAAACAAGACTTACTGCATGATAAAACTTTTCCTCCTGTACTATGAGCAGTCACAAGAAATTAAAAAAATATATATTTTTTTATATTACATAACATAAAAGTATATACTTTAGCTCTCCTTAGTAGAAGATACTCCTGTTGCACTAGCAGTGTACAAATTAGGCAGAAATTCATAATTGTTTTTTAATGTTTTCCTTTGTCATAACCTTTTAAAGCAATCCTTTTTGACTGCTAATATCCATGATTTTGGAGTCATAGCTAGCACAGGATAAGTAGATTTGCTACCCTGCAGGCATTTTCATTTTCCGTTAACTAGTGCATTAGAGTTCACGGTTCAGCCAGGTGACTCCAATGTTCCAGCAGAACTTATGAATAACTATATCTAGGCCTAATGAAGTACAGCTTTTCAATTTATCTGTTTGTTCCAGTATTTTCTTACCACAAGCGTTCGGAAACTTTGTACATGACTTATCTTCTGTAGAAAAGTGACAAAGCATTTGCCTGCTTTCTGTGATGTTGTATTTTAAAATCCAACCATATCACCAATTCTTTCTTAACTTTCCTTCATCCTTTATTTACATTTTGAAGAATTGTTTATGTCTTTGGTTACTCTACTTTTCATGGTCTACTTTGGAGTCCTAATTTACATCTTACATTTTTAACCTGCCAGAAATTATATTATTTTCTAGGAAGAATGATTGAATAATACAAAAGAAAGATTGTATCTGTCACTGACAGAGGAAAATAGTATATTTATGCCTTATAGCATATGGATCAGTGTATTTATTTATCAATTTATAGTACCACGGTATTCTTACCTAAAGTTCTATAATTTTCTAAACTTATTTTAGATGAAGTGGGAAAAAGAGGATCTGACTGGGGAACATCCTTTTTTGTATGATTTTTCCAGGAGACATCAGAGGAATTTTTTGTTTCAAATTCCACCCACTTTGCTAAGTCAGCTTCACTTTGCTTGCATTAAGAAGGTAATATTATCCATATAGTAGCATTATACTAAAATTCGTAAGGTGCCTTAAGAGCTTGTGTGCAAGTCTAATACTTCCACAATTGTTCACAGATCGTATGGACTGATGTTTAAAAGATTTTTAGAATACTTTAAAAAAAAAAAAAGAGAAAAAAGAAAAATGTCTGCCAGTTACATAAAAAAAACCCTTTTGAGATATTTGCTATTTCAACAGCAAATTGGTAAGTCTCCTATTTGTGAAGGAAAAAAAAAAAACTTCTAAGACAGTAATATCATGTGGGATAGACGTGATTTCTATTTCATCTCCCCTCCATCAATCTCCTTATATTCCTGTGCATGTCTTTTCCATTGAGCTGTTCTCCATCTGTAGGACAGTGCTTGATGTACAAGAAAATAAGGATTAAAGAACATTTCAGTGAAGTCCAGAGGAAAGTGGAAATTCTGCTAATAGTCATGTTAGTTCTAGAAAATATCATCATAATATAGTCCATACTTAAGGATTATGCCTTGTGGACCTTAGGAAACATACAGGACCTCATTGATTCTTTAGAATCAAGGAATATATATATATATATACACACATAAAAGTAAATATTTATGTAATTTATTTAATTATTTATATGTATCTTTTTAAACCAAGGCAAGCATTCTATAGTCACAGAAAAGTGCAAGAAGATGACAGTACTTATGGATATTATTTGTGCATAAATTGAACTGCATAATTGTACTGCATTTTGCGATTCATTACTTGTTTATACAAATTAGATTTTCTAGGTACAAACTTGTATCTTTCTGCAGGAATGATTGTACTCATATAGTAAGAACTTTCTATGAATGAGAATGATTTAAGGTCTTCTAAAATGTATGTTTATATTTTTATTTATGTACAAATATGTATGTATATGTATATTTCTGACTATTTTTTATTTGTTATACTTGCAAATAACTGCAACTGAAATAAAAAGAGAGAATCAATCTAAAATTTACCCAAGCTTTTGGCTGGATCCAACTGCTATTGAAAGAAGTTGTATAGGATAAAGAGTATTAACACACAAATAAATACTTCAGGTCTTCACACCCAATTCAGATTTCCCAGCGTCACTACAAATTCCATCAGACAAACATGTCATATTTAAATTGCAGGAGTGTCATGTGTACCTCATCCACATCATTGTTAAGCTTTTTCCCTATTAATGTTCATATCAGCTATTGAGGGCAACTAGTCAAAAGTTTTGGTGTACTGGTCCTCCTGTTGATTTACATTGTTCTACAGGAGCAGGTTCTGTGGTAATAGCTGTACATAGTGCAATGAGAAAGATTATAAAGAAATCATGGTGGTAACGGAAATAAAAGAACTGGTTCAGATTTAAGAGTAATTACAATGTTTAAATAAGATTTTATACCAAATTTTGCAGCACTTATTCAAAATGTATCAAATAATCTTATAATTAAGAACATTTAAGAACTTAGAAACCATACTTAAGATTTCTGGGAAAGGTTGTTGTTTTGTTGTTGTTTTGTTGTTGTTGTTTGAGGAGGGGGGGGGGGTGTTTTGTTTTGTTTTGTTTTTTTCCCCACTGATATTGATGTTTATTGGAGTATTTCTTCTTTTACAGAACAGGGGACACTACACAGTGTATCACATTTTAAGAAGAAAAAAATGTTGAGTTAAAACCAGTACTTGCAGGTGTTAAGCCCCCTTTGTCTTCCTCCTTCACTTTTTACTCCTCCTCTAGGTGGAGCTACAGATCTGCATGTGAGTTTGTTAGGAAGAGGTTTGTAATTCTTTATTACCGTTTAATTCAGGGCTTACTTTCTCAATACTGTTTTCAGTGAACCATTGTTTTTTCCTAATGACTAAGAATAAAAGATTCTTTTGAACAGTTTAATTAAAATGTAAAAAATGAAAAGACATTTTCATAGTTCAAATTATTGAGCACCTACAAAAAGTGAAGAAGATATTTAAAAGTTTGTACAGTAACTTTTGAAATAGAAAAAAAAAAAAAAGACAACCATGCTTACATTTGAAAGATTATAAAGATGCAGTGCTTACTATATACCTATGTACTTCAGAAGCAGATAACTTTGAAGGCAAATATTAATAGACCCTCTGTTCAGTTTAGATCTACATCATGATGTGAAGGATCATGTTTCTTTAATTCCATGTCTGCTTTCTGATGTCATCACTTTGCAGATTATAAGAAAGACTGTATTAGATTGTATTTTTCTGTTTTAATAGGATTCATTTTAATGTGTTGGGTTTTGTTTGGTTTGGGTTTGGGGTTTTTTTGTCCATAAATACCAGGTCTCTGTTTTAAAAGTCCCTTGCACTGTCAGTTTATTTCCCTTCCTTCCTTACTGCGAAACATTAAAGGATCAGGATTTTTTTTCTCTGAACATCCCTAGGCAGCAGCAGAACAGTCCCAAACACTACCAATTGAATCTGAGTTTTCTTTACCTAAACCTCCCTTTTTAGGTTGTAAAAAGAGAAACTTACAGAAACTTACAGTCTGATGTAAATTTTAATGAAATTTCAAAAATCTTTAGAGACCAGAAAGAAAGAAATTTATGTTGCATCTTCCAGTGTCAGGAAACTGCCTTCAGTGAAGTTAAAGGGGACAAGAAAACTTGCCTTTGAGATGGTACGGGGTCTTCCCTGATTTCTTATTTCCTTTTTTTCATCTGGTTCTTCCTTCAATGGAGTATTTTCTCTTGACTGCTAGAAGAAAAAAAGTGAAAAGTGATCATATTCCCAAAACCAATATATATTGCCAGAGAACAAAATTCTAAAGAAGAGATACAAAAGATGCATAAAAGAAAACCTGTTTGATTCTACTGGTTTCACTAACTGTGTGTCTGAGTTCAAAGGTAAGAGTTATGATGTTTCTCTTGTTGATTTTAGTTTCTGTTTATGAAATGGTGTCATAGCAAGGTATTCCCTATCCCTTGGTTTTTCTCTTCTGTTTCCAAGTGCGAATATATTTTGAAAGATTAGAGAAAACATTAGGTTTGCTTCTGAAAAGACAGTGGAATAATTTGATTACAGTAGAAATGGAAAATGAAAGCTGTTTCCAAAGGCTAAAACATCTCCTTAGATATCATCTTTTTTTTTTTGCTCTGTAGTACAGGAGAAAAAAAAGATTATACTTCCTCTGAAGATCATTTATACTTAACAAACACCACTTTCAACTCATGAAAGTAATTTTTCCCAAAGTGTAGCTTCAGATTCAGAAAGTATTTTCTCTGTGCATTTGAAGTCAGAATAGAATCTCCTTTTTGAAACAGGAAATATATAAATATGTATTATTATAAGCACTTTAAAATGACATTGTATTTTTATAAATAACATCACAAGCAGTACAGGCTCAAATGTGTGCTTTTCATTAAGATCTGTTGTACATATGATCAGACAAGAATTGTTCACCAGTCTTTAATCAAATAGTGCTAATAAAGTACAAAATGCCTTTCCTAAAAAAAAAAAAAAAAAAAAAAAAGTATCATAAATTGCAACTCAAATAATTTATTTCTATTCATTGTGTAATTTAAGAAGCAAGATTGCTTTATAGGAGGAAAATATATTTTTTTTTTTTAATCAGTTGACATGTTTTGTAATCCACTTATTTACTTAGTCAGCATGAGTCAATACAAGCTAAAGAACACAATTATTATCTTTTATTCAATGTGTTGCAAAAAAAAAAAAAAGTTTAACACTGAGATGAAGCTAGAAAAACTAAGAATTTTATTTCTGGATTTTCTATTGATTTCCTGCATGGTATTGCATGAATAATGCTTTTGTTCCACAATAAGTGCGGCCCTGCTCTTGATGTGTTCCTCACCTGGTTATATTGATGTTTGTGAAGTGAAAACCATAGTCTCTCTAATTTTTGAAAGCCATAAAAGATATAAATTCTGTTTCCTATTGAATTTCCTTTTATGTAATGTTTTGCAAATTGTCAAGTGCTATAAAACAGTACTCAAAGGCATCACGATGACTCTTAAGAAGTATCCAGCAAGTACTGGATCTAGAAGTCTGAACAAATAGGCATTGATGAGATACAGAGTACTAGATGTAGCAATGTGAATGTTCGGAATTTCAACATATCTATGTTGTTTGTGTGTGGGAATTTTCAGGCACCTGAAATGTCTTGTATAAAGGAATATTGCTCTCTTAACTGGCTTAACTCCACTGAAAATAATAGATCAAATTATAGTTAAAAGTACTGCCAGATAAACTTTGATTCCTTGCAAGAAAAATCTAAGTTTTCAGTCATTCACTAAGTTGGTATGACAACTCATACAATAAAAGGGAACTTATTTAAAATTAAAAGAAGGTGAGCCATTAGACATGTATATTATTGCATCACTCAGAAAAGTTAGGAAATAAACCGAGGTAAAAAATCTTTCTCATGAGGTGTCAGTAGTCTATTCTTAGAAAACAATTCCTTTATTCATTTAAACTATGGAAGTTTTCCCACAGGCCTCAGAAGAATGTATGTGTATTTTAGTTGAGTTAATCCAGGGGCAATGAAATCTTTCATCATTTTAAAAGATTATAATGTTCCTTCTTGCTTTGTAGCCACTAATACTGGAAGACAGGGAAGGTAGTTACTGCTTAGCTGATGGACATATGGTATAGCAAAGCTCATTAGCTCTGTTGTCCTTAGCAGAAAGGTTTATTACTTAGGGGTTGATCTCTGGAGACAGAAAAGCTGCAAGAAAATTACTGAATGTTGTGTTGCATTTCTGTATGGTTTTGAGCTTCTTTCACATATGATTCGGCATCTGGCTGATGGTCACAGGAGCCCTTGGGCTATTCCAGCAGTTCCAAAAAAACCCTGCCACCCGATCAGTACCTCATGCTGATGTCGCAGGAAAGATATTGTAGCCGAGGAGAGTACTTGCAGGAGTAAGACACAGTCCAGGCTCCTGTGCAGCACTTTTCCTTTGGAAGCACTGCAGGACTTTGCTCCAGGCTGGCTGAAAGGCCAGAAGTATCTTCTCTTGCTCTGGTCTCCTCAGTGAGTGCAGAAAAAGTTATTCAATTCCATTTGAGGAAAAGGGAAGTCTACGGCACTGTGATACAAAATATCATTACAAAACTTCAGAAAGACGTAAGCTAGTCAGAATTAGTCAGAATATACTGAATCCGCTGTTCTATAAACTACCTTCTTATGCTCAGATTTGCATAGAACACTCTCATTATGTTTCAAAGGATATTGATATTGCAGTTTGCATTGACTGTCTTGGAAGAAGGCACCAATAGATAATTATAACTATCTGAGAATTGGGGCACATTACAGTATCACAGTATCACAGTATCACAGTATGTTTGGGATTGGAAGGGACCTCAAAAGATCATCTAGTCCAATCCCCCTGCTGGAGCAGGAACGCCTAGGTGAGGTCGCACAGGAATGCGTCCAGGCGGGCTTTGAATGTCTCCAGGGAAGGAGACTCCACAACCTCCCTGGGTAGCCTGTTCCAGTGCTCTGTTACCCTCACTGAGAAGTTCTTTCTCAAATTTAAGTGGAACCTCTTGTGTTCCAGCTTGATCCCATTGCCCCTTGTCCTGTCATTGTTTGCCACTGAGAAGAGCCTGGCTCCATCCTCGTGGCACTCACCCTTTATATATTTATAAACATTAATAAGGTCACCCCTCAGTCTCCTCTTCTCCAAACTAAAGAGCCCCAGCTCCCTCAGCCTTTCTTCATAAGGGAGGTGCTCCACTCCCTTAATCATCTTTCTTGCCCTACGCTGGACCCTCTCCAGCAGTTCCCTGTCCTTCTTGAACTGAGGGGCCCAGAACTGGACACAATATTCCAGATGGGGTCTCACCAGGGCAGAGTAGAGGGGAAGGAGGACCTCTCTCGATCTACTGACCACCCCCCTTGTAATACACCCAAGGATGCCATTAACCTTCCTGGCCACAAGGGCACAGTGCTGGCTCATGGTCATCCTGTTGTCCACCAGGACCCCCAGGTCCCTTTCGCCTACACTGCTCTCTAATAGGTCATTCCCCAACCTATACTGGAACCTGGGGTTGTTTCTGCCCAGATGCAGGACTCTACACTTTCCCTTGTTAAATTCCATCAGGTTATCCCCCGCCCAACTCTCCAGCCTGTCCAGGTCCCGCTGGATGGCAGCACAGCCTTCTGGCGTGTCAGCCACTCCTCCAAGCTTAGTGTCATCAGCAAACTTGCTGATAGTACATTCAATTCCCTCGTCTAAATCGTTAATGAATATATTGAATAATATTGGCCCCAGTACTGACCCCTGAGGCACTCCACTAGATACTGGCCTCCAACTGGACTCCGCACCATTGACCACCACTCTCTGGCTTCTCTCTTTAAGCCAGTTTGCAACCCACCTCACTACTCTGTTGTCTAGACCACACCTCCTCAATTTAGCTGTGAGGATGCTGTGAGGGACTGTGTCAAAGGTTTTACTGAAGTCAAGGTAGACCACATCCACCGCTCTGCCATCATCCATCCACCTTGTTACATTCTCATAAAAGGCTATGAGGTTGGTCAAGCATGACTTACCCTTGGCAAAGCCATGCTGACTACCCCTAATGACCCTCTTATGACTTGAGATGACACCAAGGATAAGCTGTTCCATTACTTTCCCAGGGACAGAGGTGAGGCTGACCGGTCTATAATTACCCGGGTCCTCCTTCTTGCCCTTTTTGAAGACTGGAGTGACATTTGCTTTCCTCCAATCCTCGGGTACCTCTCCCGTTTCCCAAGACTTGGCAAAAATGATGGAGAGCGGTCTAGCAATGACTTCAGCCAGCTCCCTCAGCACCCGTGGATGCATCCCATCTGGACCCATGGATTTATGGATGTCCAGACTATTTAATTGTTCCCTAACCCAGTCCTCATCGACTAAAGCAAACTCCTCCATTAACCTGGCTTCATCTGGGGTCTCAGGGGTACAGGGTTCCCCAGGACAGCCTCCAGCGGAGTAGACAGAGACAAAGAAGGCATTCAGCAATTCTGCCTTCTCTGTGTCTTCTGCCACCAGGGCACCCATCCCATTCATCAGTGGGCCTACATTGCCTCTGGTATTAGTTTTACCTGCTATGTATTTGAAAAAGTTCTTTTTGCTGTCCTTGACCCCTCTCGCCAGCTGTAATTCTAAGGAGGCCTTGGGTACCCTAGCTGCCTTCCTACATCCTCTAACAGCAGCCTTATATTCCTCCCAAGTGGCCAGTCCCTGCTTCCATGACCTGTAAACTCGCCTCTTCTGCTTGAGCATACCCAACAGATCCCTATTCAACCACGCAGGCCTTCTGGCTCCCTTCCTCGACTTCCTACGTCTGGGGATGCTCTGATCCTGAGCATGGAAGAAGCAATCTCTGAATGTGATCCAGCTCTCTTGGGCCCCTTTTCCTTCAAGCAGTCTTGCCCATGGGATTTCCCCCAGCAATTGCTTGAAAAGGCCGCAATTAGCCCTGCCAAAGTCCAGGGTTGCAATTCTACTTGCTATTCTGTTCCTGCCACACGAGATGCTGAACTCCACCATCTCGTGGTCACTGCAACCCAGGCAGCCCTCAACCTTTACTGCTTCGACCAGACCCTCTTTGTTAGTGAGGATGAGATCCAGCAGCGTACCTCTCCTAGTCGGCTCCTCCACCATCTGCATGAGGAAGTTATCAGCAATGCACTGGAGGAACCTCCTGGACTGTGGCTGGCTGGCTGACATTGTCTAATCATTATCATAGCCAAGTTTTTGGCATCAGGACATCAGTTTCAATATTTGTTGTTATTTAAGGATTCTGCTGTGAGAAGCATGTAGTCATTCTTTTTTCCATGTATACTAGAGGCACTGCCTATGAAACTGAGTTTCCTATATAGAGAGAATAAATTGCCTATGCTTCATATGCACACTGGAGTGTTCTGAAGTGCCCAGTGCATGTTTAGGGACTGACCTTCTCATGGCTACATAGTCAGTATGCTAATACTTCAAATGAAGAGTTAACATTGGCAACGTGGAAGCAGTTTCATGGTGTGTCTGTGTCTGAATGATGTCTAACTCAAAAAACATTCTGTAGGTTTGAGAAAATTTGCTAAATGCAAAAATGTTTTAGAGCCTGTGATCTTGCCATTATTATCAGTTGGTTTGGTGCTTCCATCGTCTTTTAAGTTCACAGAAAAAGTAAAGGGATAGTATGCACAAGGAAATTCATCAATAGTAAATTGAATGTTATTGACTGAGTGAGCTACCAACTCACAATCATCAGCAAAAAGAAGCTCACTAATGAAGAAAGCAGCCACACGTGCCTGCAGACTGAACAACTTGCATCAGTAAGAAACTGAATAAGTATAACTCTGCCAATGGCACAAAGTGCTTCCATCTGCACAACAGAGTCAAGATGAAAAGGAGTATGGAAACCATTTATGATATTTAAGAGATCTTGCCATTTTCCACCTCTCTAACCATCGTCTTATTACAGAAGACTTAAATATGTCAGAAATAAAATTTGCAGGGCATTCACAGCTCTGCAAGAGCTTCAAGAGTCCCTTATAATTTACGTTGTCAAAACCTTTACTTAGGTCAATGGTCAGCAAGCAAAGACTGTAATTTGACTTGATACTATTTGTAAAGGGTCATGTGTGCAATGCTACTTTCTTAATAACTCCACATGGAAGTTCTGGGAAGATAGATAACATAAACAGAAACTGAGTTGTTCAGTGTAGGTATGCTAGGATTTTCCTAGTATCAGAAAAAAGAAATGCCACAGTAATTATCACAGTTTGCCTCATAATTATTTGAAATAGATATTGTTGGTATCTTTGAATTGCTGTGAAATTGACTTCTGCTTTCAGATAATGTGAAAAGAACACATGATGTTTGTGTTGTTTTTCTAAACATAACTTGCCATGGGGTCTTTTCCATACCTGTAATGCACAAAGGCAAGATGTCACTGAGTGTACCGGTCCAATGTCAAGACTTTGTAAAAGAATTAACATTCTGGATTTTGTTTTGAACTCAGGGAAGGACAAATTTCAGCCTATGACAAATTTCTGTCACTCTTAGGACTGTGACTAAGGATTTTTTCTCTACACTTCTATTGCAAAAGTATTGTATTGAGTTTATTGAGTTCACACGCTATAATAGGTGGAGAGGTATGCATGCTGTCACTCTCTTGCCTATGGAAGAAATATATAATGCCAGTACAGAGATTGTGTTGAGTAGGCTGACAATGGTAAACACAGGTTGAGTTTTGAGTTTCTTTTCTCTAGTAAATGGCATTGATTTCTCTAGATTCAGTTCCAGAGTTTTTCAAGAGTGATGTGGTTTTTATGATAATTTAAAGTGTGTTTATACCATTTTTGAGACTACATTCTGGGTTAATGGACACCTACTTCTATCATATCCAATACTGTCTTGAACATCTGTCCTATACATCATTTGTGCTACTATCAAATCTTGTTACCTGCAACCGCTGTTTTTCTGTTTGTGCTTTCAGTTGACAATCCAAAATTCATGACAATGCTTGAAGACAGAGGTATAGTTTCTGAAAATTGACAAGAGCTCAGGATAAGTTAGAGGAATTGAATTAGAGGGGAAAATAACAGCAAGGAGTGTATTGCTTTTCACATTTTTAGACTGAGGAAACAATTGTCTTTTTTTTTTTTTTTTTTCTTCCCGAATCACAATTACTTAACTATGTGAACAAATTGGGAAAGAGGATTCTTCTTTTGAAGTCCCTCAAAATAACACAAAATTAAATTTTAATTCAGGCTGAAATGAGCAAAGAAAATAATCAAAGTCTAGATAGCACAACTTTAAATAAAAATAGGTATCATCCATATATGTTAAATAAAATATCAATCAATTAAAAATGAAGTGATTAATTCTGATTTTTTTTAAAGTTTTTTTAAAGCTTTTATAACAACAATTGTAAACCTGTTGTAAATCTTTTCTAATAGCAGTTTGGCAAAAACAAATGCATTTATGCATTATATCAGAGCTGTCTGATCTGTATTATTTTCCCCCAGAAGGTGTACACCTTCACAAGAAGGAAATTGAAGCAGTCTTCCAATCCATTTACTGGATTTGCTGCTGAATTACTGTTGATGACCCTTCCAGATGCAGGAGAGTAACACGTTATGAGAATAACATGCAGATAAAATACAGTAAAGAAGTTTGTACTGTGCAAGTAACGGATAATCTGCATATGTGCATAATATTCAAATCATACCCTAACACCTCCTTGCATAGTATCCTTTCTATTGAAAAAATATCAAATCAAAGACATATGTTAACTTGGTTTTATCTCCAGACACTCAGAGTCCTCGGTCCTGTGTTATATATATATATATTTTCTATCATTTCCGCTCCCCCATCCTTGTTATTTTAGATTATTTCCACAAACCAAACATCCTTACTGAGAATCAGTCTCCTTCCTTTCTTCCCTCTTTCCTTTTCCCTTCCTCTTTTCTTTCTTCCTTCTCTTCTTTCTTCTTGTCCTTCTCCTTTTCTCCTTCTTCTCTTTTAGTGGAAATAAGAAACTATGTGGACAAAATCTGTTAGATTTTTTAAAGGAAATTAGGAAAAAAATCTCACACAACAAAACAAAAAAAATCCAGAGAAATAGGAACCAACATATTTTGATAAAATTCAGAGTATACACTTGTTATTATGAGCTGTTCTTGTTATCAGGAGAGATAAGTGCCATGTCTAGCTCCTATACAGCTAACAAGTGGGATTACACTTCTGCAAGACACCTGAAATGGGTGACACAAGACACAAATGGGACATAATGTGACACTTTTTGTAGTGCTTTTCATAGTACTATGTGTTTAAATGACTGATACGTGATCTCACAAGTCAGTGGTTCTCAAATTGTGTTCTGTGGTCCATTGAAATCCTCTTTATCACATGATCATGTTCTTCCCCTGCGCTCCTCCAATCCTAACCCGAAGACAGCTGAGATGCATTAGATACTTTTCTAATAATACTTCACCAGACAGCCAGTTTGTGTATTTGTTGTATTTTTCAACTCTTGGTTGAACTGAGATGGCATATGTTGTTAGCAATGGGAAGAAATTGACGGATTGGAACACATTTTATTAAGAAAAGGTGTTTTGAAGAAGTGTGTAAACTTTATAATCTGGGTCACTGTCCCTGCAGCAACCACAGGAGCTGGACTTCTGTGTTTGCCTTCAAACTCTTTGACTGTCATAAAAATTGCAGCTCGTGGCTTTGCTGGGTGCTACCAGCACAGGCACATGCCTCCTTCTGTGTTTCATGCTGCTGTCACTTAGGAAGAACAACTGCTTTGGAGCTCTGCAAGGGTACCATTTCTCTTTCTCTTTGAATGGGTGCAGTTTTGTGTTCTGCCAACTACTTTTGGTTGGCAGAACACAAAAGATAGCTCTGTCCTCTTTGCTTCTTTCCTCTCCCCCCTCATTGGGAGAGTGAAGTCAGTGACAGTACCATGATGAAGTGTTTGGCTGTGCCAGCAGCAATTAGCTACCCGAACAGTTGCTTCTGTTCCCTAGAGAAAAGTCAGTAAAGCAGATGAAAGCATCCTGCGGACTGGACTTGATCCATGGGCTACCTGTAGAACCTGCGGAACTCATTACCATCTCCTCTATTGCGTACATTCTGCTAGAAGTAAAGGTACATCTAATTTAATTTTAAATTTTATATTCCTTTAATGAGACAGAGTGTGTTTCATAAGGACATTACTTGCAATACATGTAGCAGTTTTGTCAGGGTAAAATGATGTGTGTCTTTGACATGAAGTGCTTCCTAGAGGGCTTAGTGACATAAATATTTCTACTGCTAGAGAAAGCTGTAAGAAAGTCCACCAGTAAAAATTGAAGAGTATGCTAAATAAGGTCTTCAACAAGGCTGTATTCAAAAATAATAAAGTTTGATTACTTAATTTACAAACTGCAAAGAAAGCAAGGACACTATGTTTACGTAAAGATTCTGTTTACATATGATTTATTATTTCTGAACACTGAAAGGCCAAATCCCAAGGACTTCAGTGGAAGTTGTGTGCAGGATTCTGGCAGAATTACACTCCAGGATAGTAGTTAACTACCTTCTAATCTCTTATAAGAGATATTAGAGGGTTAAATACTCAGCCTGTAGCTGTGGCATTTAAACTTGAGCTTGGGAAATTTAAATTCAATAAACATCATAGCTAAGTTCTTTTTAGAAAAGAAGTTTCATGCATTTTTATGTGCTCCTGTATTACTTAATATGCAACACCTTACTTAGACTTAGTCAGAGTTCTGAAAGAAAATAAACAATACAACTGGGATCACTTTTAGATGTACTTTGCCAAATATTATTCTGCCCAGGTCATGTGTAGGGTGCTATCATTAGTGTTCTGTGCTAGAACTTTTGTTGTTGTTTTTATTTTTTTGGTTTTGTGCCCTTTGTTATGACCTTGGGCCTCAATCAACTCATTAAAAATTAAATTGCTTATTATAACTTGGCTTCGTTTTCCACTTTGATCAGAAAGCACAATAGGTTCCTTAAGTGGATTTAACCATAAAATATTCTGGTAATGAGAATAGAAAAGGGAAGTTTAACAACTTTAATATCAAAACAAAAGCTACAGAAATACCACCCAGAGGGTAACAAACATTTCATCTAACAAAAAGATAAAACTCCTTGCAATATGAAAATTCTATTTCCTAGCT
The DNA here is from genome assembly GCF_037038585.1 of Patagioenas fasciata. NCBI lineage: Eukaryota > Metazoa > Chordata > Aves > Columbiformes > Columbidae > Patagioenas > Patagioenas fasciata. The sequence goes on from NC_092523.1 coordinate 36,981,305, forward strand.
TATTAAATGGAAATCTTTAACAACTTGAAATCAGTATAATTTCCACTTCTTATTCTGTGGCTAGTGGTCCTCCCCCATCAGCATGTGAACATTACAGCATTATTTAATTTGTACCACAATTACTTGAATTCAAAGGTGGAGAAAAAACTGTTTAAAATCATAGAGATTTTTTGCTGAATGCTATTAACGATATATTTTTAACTATTCCTCAGTTTTGCTATGTTCACTCATTACATGCTATCTAGGAATACTTAAAGATTTTAACTCACAGGCATTTGTTCCCACAAAGCTTTGGGAACGGGTAGTAGTACAAACATAACATAAAAATAAGTTTCATATGAAAACACAAATCCACTTAGTCTAGTCTCCTGTTTCTGACAGGGTCTCGGGGAAAGGATGAGAGTGGAGAAAAAAATATTGATACTTATTGTAGTCTTTTAATGCCAGCTAGCAACTAAACACCACACAGCCACTCGCTCACTCCTCCCTCCCTCAGTGGGATGGGGAGAAAAATTGAGAAAAATGAAACTTGTGGATTGAGATAAAGACAGTTTAATAGGACAGCAAAGGAAGATAAAATAGTGATGCACAGTGCATCAGCTGACCGATGCCCAGCCCAGCCCTGAGCAGCAATCCCCTGGCTGTTTGCTGATGACACTAAGCTGGGAGGAGTGGCTGACATGCCAGGAGGCTGTGCTGTTATCCAGCGGGATCTGAACAGGCTGGAGAGTTGGGTGGGGAATAACCTGATGAAATTTAACAAGGGAAAGTGTCCTACATCTGGGCAGGAACAACGCCAGGTTCCAGTATAGGCTGGGGAATGACCTATTAGAAAGTAGTGTAGGGGAAAGGAACCTGGGGGTCCTGGTGGACAACAGGATGACCATGAGTCGGCACTGTGTCCTTGGGGTCAGGAAGGCCAGTGGCATCCTGGGGTGTATTAGAAGGGGGGTGGTTAGTAGATCGAGAGAGGTTTTCCTTCCCCTCTACTCTGCCCTGGTGAGACCCCATCTGGAGTATTGTGTCCAGTTCTGGGCCCCCGAGTTCATGAAGGACAGGGAGCTGCTGGAGAGAGTCCAGTGTAGGGCAACAAAGATGATTAAGGGAGTGGAGCATCTCCCTTATGAAGAAAGGCTGAGGGAGCTGAGTCTCTTTAGTTTGGAGAAGAGGAGACTAAGAGGGGACCTTATTAATGTCTATAAGTATATAAAAGGTGAGTGCCATGAGGATGGAGCCAGGCTCTTCTCAGTGGCAAACAATGATAGGACAAGGGGTAATGGGATAAAGCTGGAACACAAGAGGTTCCACTTAAATTTGAGAAGAAACTTCTTCTCAGTGAGGGTGGCAGAGCACTGGAACAGGCTGCCCAGGGAGGTTGTGGAGTCTCCTTCCATGGAGACATTCAAAACCCACCTGGACATGTTCCTGTGTGACCTCATCTAGGCATTCCTGCTCTGGCAGGGGGATTGGACTAGATGATCTTCTGAGGTCCCTTCCAATCCCAAACGTACTGTGATACTGTGGCTGACTTTTTCCCTGGTTTATATACTGAGTATGATGTCATATGGATAAGGAATAGCCCTTTGGCCAGCTTGTGTCCGCTGTCCTGGCTGCTTCTTGTGTATCTCCAGCCTCCTCCCTGAAAAGTCCTTGACTTGGTATAAATATGGCTTGACAACAACGAAAACATCAGTGTGTTAGCAGCATTCTTCTCGTGATAAATCCAAACCCCAGCCCTACACCAGCTACTGGAATGAAAATTAACTCTGTCCCAGCTGAAATCAGGGCACTTGTCCAGCATATTAACCAAGATTTCTGTGACCTTTGGCACCAGTTATCTTAAATGACCTTAAATGACCCAATGACCTTAAAACGGAACATTCTCATGTAAACACGAATGTTTGATTTTTGTTGTTCTCTTTTCTTTAGTTTCATTTTTCAAATATTTTACTCATTCTGAAAGGGAATCAAATCCCTGCAAATTAAGTGACCAGTCTCAAACCAGAAATGATTAATAGTTCAACTAAGTAGATCACAGTTAAGTCTTGGATTGCAAATGATTCTGAGTGGTGAAAACTCAAAATGTTTTTAGTAAGAGGTGGAAAGTAATTAATAAATAATTCAGAATCAATCAACAATGACTGTCAAAACTATCAAATATGACTTACACTTGGCAGTTGTTAACAAATAAGGATCCAAACCAAACCATTGAGAATAACTGTAGGAAGAAACATGAAATAAATTTGCCCTTACGAGTAAGCTAGCTTCTGAAAAATGAATTTAAACTAAAATCAGTAAGACTTCTAAATAAATACAAAAAGTTGAACTATTTATTTTAGGATCTCATCATAACATTAGAGGTACCAGACAAGGGGTTGCAAGCTTAATGTTTGACAAGGGTAGCTGTTTCAAGCCTGGACTACCACACCTTGAGAAAATTAAAGAGGCTTCAAAGCTTGTCTGCACCGACAGAGAGGTCTTGAAATGAGGTAGAGTAAGTGATGACTTGTCAACTCCAACTAAAATCTCTGAGCGTACCCATATGTGGCAAAGGATGGGAAAAAATCTGTGTTTTTTGCTGTTATCACTCGCTTTTCAGTCAAGGATGGAGTCAGATTTTTCCTTCTTTATCACACTTGCATCATCACCATTCTTTGTTTTTGTTTTTTGTTTTTGGGTTTTTTTAAAGAATATAATATGCAAAAATTAAATGTATAAATTAAAAGACTAAGTATGCAATATTTTTGAATAAGTTTATTCCTCTATATTGTTTACAGATTTTTGGAGAATGTTATAAGTGAGAGTTTGATAACTGTCATTCAAATCTTTTGTATTTAGAATTTCACAAGAAAAATGCGAGACAGAAGCAAAATATTTCATGCATCTGTTTATCCTGTTTGTCTGGAAAACTATTGAAAAATGTTTTTTTATGATAGACTGCATAATAGCCTTTTTATTTATTTTTTTTTTTAAGTTTATAATATTGTCTGTAAATTTTAAAAAAATATTTAAGCTTAAAAGCAAAGCTGCCTTGTGAATGGAGTGTGCTCATAGTCAGCAGCCAGCTGACAATATAGAACATTTAGAGAGCTCTGAATTTGTCTCTGTATATTAATACTTGACTGAGTTGTACAGTTTTGCAAGCTGCTATTCATATATATATATATAAATGAATACATTTTCCTTGGAAAATCAAAATGGCCTAAATCAATCTCTGATTTCTGTAAATAGCTTGAATATATCACAATATTTTTTCTCTGTTCATGTTATTTATGTTCACAGTTTGTTTTATGAGTGATTTCCTATAAGACAGTGATTATGAACACACTAGTATTTTTCAATCATAGGATGAACGTTGTATTAAGTCATATCTATTCAGAACAATATCCTAATTTCAGTCAGTGATTTGAAATAAGCTTTCATCCATCTTTAAAAAATACACCATGTAATGCTTTTAACTGCCTTCTATATTCTTTGTGAGCAAATCACTCATTAAGGAAAAAATATTCAGTTCTCAAATTCTCCAACCACTGCCATTCAAAATTAGATTAAACTAGTTTTAAAATTAGGGGAGAATTAAGGATAAGAGGAATAATAAGTAAAAACCTGTTAAAAATCAGAGGATTCAAAATGAAGTTGTGTATGAATATGTAATAAAATTGATAGACTTATGTACATACTCATTTACATATTTACACATACAAAGCCATATATATTTACATACATGTGTGCTTGTAGAGGCAAATTAGAGATGTGTTTTAAGTATACAACCAAATGAATAAAGGTCATATATATTTTCAATATTAAAAAAATATGGGGTAATAATAAAGAATATGAAGTATTTCATCTGTGTATCTAGAAGAACCTTTTCTTTCCTTGTCATGGGAAATATCTAGAACTCCTTTTACAGTTTGTTCCTTATATTCAATATGCTGTAATGAGTATGGTGCTTTGTGATTGCACTGTCCTTTGTTCTCATTGTTTAGGTTTTGTAACTGAAGCAGAAAGGTTGTAATATATGGCAAAACATTAGCAGTATCTGGCAGTGTTTGGATTAGTTGTTTCTCACACAGAATTGTAGCACTTGAGTTAACTTCTAGCAAACATATAACACTTCATAATGTCTATTTCAGCTGAAACTAAGGTGGATGCACACATGTACACATGTATTTTGTCTATTCAAATCAAAGCACTATAACTTACATTTAGGATCTGAAAAGTTACTCTTGCTCAAGTATTTTCATTTTTTCCAATTATTTTCAGTTATGTAAGAGTTAGACATTGACATTCAGTTTAGCAGGTAAAAATGCAAGTTAGAGTTCATGAGTAATGATTTCCTAGTTAGTGCCTAGTGTGATTAAATAGGATTCTGATCTGAGTTAGAAAAGTCATGTTACCTTCGTTACAACCTTTGTAAACCAATCAGCTCTTTCACCTCCCTACCCATCCCTCACCTTATACAAGATTGAAATTAGTTTCTTTCTTTTCATCAAGGAAGGGAAAGTCATCTAAAATTCTCTTCTGTTAAAACAAAACTGTACTTTTTGGTATGAGGTTTGTGTTTCATTATTTTGAAGGTAAGCCTTTGAAAATTCTTTCTGCAGGTACACCATGTTCACTTGACAGAGGGATCATGCATTTCTACTGTACCAGGTTGTTTTGAAAAGAGTAGTGGTTTAAAGTAACATCAGGAAGGGATTTGGTCTATTGAGTCAAATCAGTTTCTGATTGCTTTTCTTCTTGTGGAGACTACCCTGTTGTGTTGGAATATGTCCCTGCAATGCCATTCTGGTTATTGACATCCTGAAGAACTAGTGTCTTGTTAAAGGGCAGGAAGCTGAAGGACCGATAACTTTTTACTCTTTCTCTTCCTCTATCTGCCATCCTAATAATCGCCATTAAGCATCAAGGGTCTATATATGAAAGTGCCTTTATTACAGGCACAACAATAGTTGCTTTCAGCTATTCTAACACCTGAAACTGGGGTTCACAGTTGTCTGACTTTGCTATGATTGTTATCTGGAGTGTTGTGCCTTTCAAAATTATTTCCTCTGCTCCTTTCTCCCCATTTTGACACTTTTATTCTAAATCTCCAGTGAGGCTGTGTGACTCGGCCATGTCCTGTCACTGTACAATAACCATAGGCATAGTCATGGCTTTTAGTGTTCCCCCTTATCCTCAAAATCAGACAAGAGAGTTTAATTTTTTTTTTTTCCATTTCCTTTGTGTGCTATTTTTAAGCCTATCTGTAATCATCATCTACACTTTATCCTGAAATATATCCAGAAAGATGCTAAATGTTTAAAAGACTGCCGTCATCATTCAGTAGAATCAAAATACCCTTTGGCGGAAAATAAAGATTAGATGCAATTTGTATGTGACGTACTGGATGGATTGGAATTTTCATGAGAGCCTTTTAACAAGACACAAAGAACACTGATAGTTAAAGTGCTGGAGAGCACAATCAATTTTTTTTAAATAAGAAAAATATTGTCCTTGTTACCTTTTCAAGGACAAAAGTTTTCCAGTGACCTCTAAGGAAAAAATCATTAGGAGGGGTTTCAGGCTCTTGGAAAAACTTTCAGTCTAGGAAGAAAATTTCATCTGGAGTCAGGAGCAGAACATGGGTTACTTTACAGTGCAATTACTTAATCAGTGCTTCTGAAGATTAGCCTGAAATACTGCATAACTGAAGGGAGCTCTTTCTTCCTTACAAAAACAGAGCTCTGTTCATTTAGCATACATAAAATAAATATATAAAATAACGCATATCACTTCATAATGCAATACTCTGCAGTGTTTACTTTCATTCAACAAGATTTTTAATATAATCAAAAGATATATGGTATCATTGCCAAAGAACGTACTTTCAAGTTCATGTTTTCAGTCACATCATTTAATCTTTGGCAATATTTTTGGTATGTCTCTCGTTTAGTCAGAAATTAAGATATTTGTTGTCTCTGGTGACATTTCACATAACAGCAGTTCAGATGATTTCCAGTTCAATTTAAGTAAAGGAAAAGGCTTGACAGTATAACACAGGTTTTTGCAGGTTTTTTGTTTTGGTTTGTTTTATTTGGTTCATTTCTTGTGTTTTGTTTGTTTTGTTTTTCTTTGTTTTGTTTTGTTTTGTTTTGTTTTTTGTTTATCAGTAGTCCATTACAAAAAGAACCTGGAGTAGAAAGGTGCTGTTGGTCAAATAGCAACCCTCACTGAACAATTCGACAATCCGATGTTTTTCATGTTTTTGTAAGGTGCTGAAAGTTACACTCTGTATACAAAAAATAGGCAATAATTTTGTAAGTGCATGTTTAACTTACGCTGCAGTGGAAATTATAATGGTGTTCATAGAGTGATGTAATTGTCTGCCTAGAGACCTTTGCCATGCTCTTTTTGTATGATCTTAAAGGGTAATGATAAACAATATATTTTCTAGTGATCTGTATATTTTGCGTTTCTGCCTACTCAGAGGCATGTCAAGTGTTTCAGAGTCACTGGAATTAATAGAAGATTTGAAGTTTCAAGTGCCGTAAAAGAGGAATCATGAGGTACCGTCTTGTTTTATATCTTGTTTTATATCTTTCCAAGTCTTCTGAAAGTTTGCAAGATGATGTAGGAAAATCCTTGTGGGAAGAATCCAGGGACATTATTTCCGTTGTTCATTGATCAGTTTTCAATTAATTTGACAGAAGAAATCTATATTCATTATCTTCTTTTTTTTAAACATCAAACCTTTGTGGGGTAAATTCAAACCAAGGGAATCTCTTGCTGGTTTTATGATCTTTGTAACACAAACTGCTTGTGGCATCTGAAATAGTAAAGCTTCTTACAATGTCTACTGACAGAGTATCATCAGTGATGATGTTTTAAATGCTTTTTAGTGTGTTGTATGTTAGAAAGTTTTCTGCACAGTAAAATGTTGTCAAGATAAATGCAAGTTAGCAGGAAGAAAGTGAAATCTAAGGGGGATGACCGAAAAGATCCAATGAAAGATGTTTCATGCTACGTACAGCATAGATGTAATGTTTCATGTAATGACTAATATCTGATCTTTTTCCTTTTGTATTACTGTCCACATTGCTGAGTCTGTATTAAAATACAGAGCAGCTGCAAGAACTATGAAAGAGCCATTGCATTCATTTCCAATGTGCTCGGGAAAATCCTGGAACACAAAAGATGTTGAACACATTTTTATTCTTAGCATTTTGCCTTATACCTTACTCCTTTAAATTATGCCAATTAGGTATTTTGGTAAGCATTTATTTCATAGTTCATGCATAATTGTGTTTGTGTCTTTAAGTAATAAAAGCAAAATATATATATTTTTTTTTTTTACTTTGACATACTATTTGGTTTACACTAACGCTTAAAGCAAAACATTACTTTCTGTCTAAGAACTATATTGATTGGAAGATGAGTGTAAAGTGCGGAAATGTGAAGTTAAAGTAGAAAGAAATAAGCAGACAGAAAACTGATTTGTTTGCAGTTCAATCTGTGCTGAAAATTGTTGGCACATGGAACAGAGCTAGTGAAATGTTTCTCCCTTATTTCTTGTGAATCACCTTGAGACAGCACTTGGTCCCATGAGCATAAAATATTTCCTCCTGAGATCCTCAGTTTCATGGGGTCACAGATTCAGAGCTTCTGACCATTTACTGGAATTTTATGTCAACATCTAGACTGGTTAGCTCTGGCAATGGAGTGTCTGTAAGAGTTGATATTGACTTAAACACCTGAATGTCCCTCACTACTAGATAAACATCCCTGAAGCTGGCACTCAAGTATTAGTGGTACTTTTCAAACAAGATCTTTCAGTCCAACAAGACCCCACTGATTGTTTAATTGTGGTTTTGGTTAAGAAAACTCAGTGTATAATGGGTTTAATAATATTTTTAATGTCTTATTTAAATGGAATAGAGCATTCCAGTGACTAAGCTGTTATAATTAAAAATATTTCAAGAGATAATAGATATTTATCTATTGTCTTATTCTTCCCTACCTGACACATAGTAAGGGATGCAACAACTGTTGCCGTGGCTTACTCTGTCTCTGTGGAAATTAGAAGAATGTCCGTTTATAAGAAATTCAAAGTTTGTCTATATTTGTGTGCAGATACTTGAAAAAGCAGGTTAATGTTGTATTTTCAAGCTTAACTTTCTGTTAATGTATTTTGGGCACAGAATTAGAAAAGATTTCACATTCACTGAATATAAACACCTTAATATACACACACTAAAGACTAATATATCTTAAGTAATGGGAACAGGTTTTCCCAGAGAATATCTTTGTGTTATGGGTGACTTTTGATGACTTTTTTATTACATTGTCTTGCAAACATGTGCCTTATGATGGTAATTCAAATACTAGAACAGCTGCTTTTCAGAAGATGTAGAGAAGTAGTATTATGGCTGCAAGCAGTTGCTTAAGGTTTATTTCACTTTTTTTTTTTGTGTGTCTTAGAAATTGTGGAAAAATACAATGAGTTGAGACATCAAGTGGCTCTTAAGACAATGCATCTCTCATCCTCCTCCAAATCAAGGTCAGCCATACCCAATTTGTTCCTGACAGATGTTTGTCTTACCTGTTGTGGTTTTTTTTAAAAAAAAAAAAAACAAACTTCAGTGTTTGAAGTTTTTTCTGCTTACAGACAACGTAGTCTGGTACTTCCTCGAAAGAGTAAGAATAAAATAAGAATAAAAGTTAAAATTATTATGTGCTGAAGAAATGCTTGCATGTCCATTCATTTTTCAGCTTATTCTTAATTTCAAATTCTGCGTAAAAACAGACATTAAAAAGTCCTGACATAACATGATTTCAGGAAGAAAAGCTGCTGCAGTTGAGGCAGAGGTGGTTATCTTTTAGTGGATAATTTAATGGTTATCTTTTACTTAGATGGAGCAGATTTTTGATGAAATTCCCTAAGATTTCACTGAAGTCAGGATTTAACTCTTAGGACCTGAGGCATAGAAGATACTTAAATTTTCTCTTTTATTGGTCTCTGTGGGAGTTAGACTCCTCCTGAATGATTGGTTCCATGCAAGTATATACTATATTTCTCACTTCTATATCTCAGTCACTGAATGCTTTGAAATATGTAAGATGGTGCATTTATATTCACAATGGGATTGATCTAGAGCACCTTACAGCTTAACTGAACCAGGACTTCAGTTACAAATGAAGATATAGGAGGAAAGCACCAAATTCAGGTGCATTAATGTTCCCTCTTATAGAGAGATCAGGCCTTCTCTTTTAATTATAGAGATTTTCCTACTCATATAGCCTGGCTGAGAATGGACACTAAATGTGGGAGAATAGAGGACAGGGGTAACCTGAAATGATCTGGAATTCTCTTAACAAGGACATAAGCTGTAACTTTAAAAAAAATGTCTAAGTTTTCAACTTTGCTTATAACAGGTGTTTAGAATGTCTTTCTAAACATATGGATGTTTTTAAGGATTTCTCCTTAAGGACCTATCTATATGAATTACTCCCACTGCACAAGACATTTCCTAAACATTCTTGAATCACTGGATTCATCTCCATCTCTTTTCTTCAGGGGATCATTTTCTCAACGAAAATTGCATCTGTCAAAAGGAAAAAAGGAAGAATCAAACATTCCAATGGACTTTTATGTACCACACATATTTTTTTGAAATAGGATGGTATCTTTTTGCTACTGCTGACTTTTCTTCTAGAAATGGTAACATATCTCCTCATAAACTGAAATTTCATATTTCAGTTTCTAAACTCAGCTGTTATGTATAGCAAAGAACACATCTCTATTAGCCAAATAGCGTGAGAGTGCTGCAATTGCTACTCAGAAGAACACAAAACTCAGTGTTTGGAAGGGATGCAAAAATTCCTGTATTACTCTTTGTGAATGAATTGTGCTCAGTACACATGAATCGTCCAAAGCAGCAAGTAAGAATGCATCATCACTTTCTGTGGCAGAATGCAAACCCCCCTTTCTCCCCTTCCCTCCTTCATCATGGAAGGAGTAGGCACATCCCCCTCTCTCTCTGTGTGAGGCTAACAGCTTCTTTTGTTTGGCCCCAGAGCACCCTGGCCAGGGCCATTAGGAGAAGGGAGTGCCGAGGCACCAGTGAGCCGCTGGGCACCTGTGACCAGTGTGGGGGATGTTTGGAGGCTTCAGGGGCACCCCACACACGGTGTGGGGGTGCAGAGAAGCTTCTAGAATGCCTACAGTCAGGTCTGATCAGTCAGTATAAAAACGGGACTCTCTCATCGAGACTGGGCCCATTGTCGCCGGTCCCTTGGAGGGCGAGCTGAAGATGCTGCCGCCGAGAGCCCCCCCCACCCCGGGATGGAGACTCCGCTTGCCTTGCAGCCACGTGTGTGAGTAAAACTTCTCGCAAGATTGCGAGTATATTTGTCCTTTCCGTGCACATATGCATGTGTAACTTCCCGTGCTTAATACAAGCACGTATGAAATTATTTCCTCGCACAATCGCGAGTGTATTTATATTCCGTGCACATTTGCACACGTACTTTAAATTATTTCCTTGCACAATCACGAGTGTAACTTTATTCCGTGCACATTTGCACGCGTACTTTAAACTATTTCCTCGCACAATCGCGAGTGTGTTTTCCTCCCATGCTTCCACATAAGCACGTGTAGTATTCCGTGCATATTTGCACATGTAAGTAAATTAACCCTCGCAGGATTGCGAGTGTATTATAAATTTACCCTTGCGAAATCGCAAGTGTACACTTTCCGTACTCACTACGAGTACCTATATCTCTTTAGGAATAATCCCGCACCGTGTTCAGGCAAGTGTGTACTTCTCTGGGACTCAGGGGCGGCTCTGGCATTGTTTTGGGTGAAGCCACGTGCATGCACACTGTGGACCTCCTGTTGTACTAGTTGCTGCCCCTTAATAATTTTCCTCAACTGATACCCGAACCTATATTTAAGTCACTTTTGGAGTGCTAAAACCCTGTTTCTCACCGGTTTAATAAAAGTTGTTTTGGACCCTGTTGTCCCTTAAACTAGCCTCAGGGTGCCTCCGTGACACCTTCTTACCACGAAGCACGAGAGAACAGGAAATGTGAGCATTTTTATCACTTCCAAATACAAAGGCAGTTTTAAAGAAGGTGTTATTACACCCTGAAATACTTAAATGTAAAGCTTTTAATCTGTGTTTAGCTGTGATCAGCTCTACTAGTACTTTTGTATGGAAATTTTCTTATTAGTAAATACAAAGGCCTGTTACTAAAAATGCTCAAAGCAGCCTGAACAAAGCATTTTTAAAAACCCGTTACTACAAAAGAGACATTTCTCTGAAAGCAGAATCTTTAGTAGTTTCTGTAGATTTTATTGTATGACTAAAAAGAAAAATCTGTGTGCACTACAGTTTATATACTGTCTGGAAACAAAATGGTAATTGATAAAAAGCAATTATGTACATTTTTAATATTTAAGAAATTTATGCTTTTACTATTTGATTTTATATACTTATCTTTTTCTAAGGTAAAAGGTTGAATGGAATGTTCCTACAAATTGTAGTGTACAACTGGACTATCACACACTTTCCTCATAGAAATACATTATATGAAAATACAGTGTAAAGTCCACACACACAAACACACACAAACACAAAGTAGAACTTTACAGGATATGACTTTAACTATACAATCACTTTGTGTGATGCAAACTTTGAACCACTAACCATTATTATGCTGAAATTTATGAAACTGCTGAAACAAACATATTTGCAGTAGCACACTAGTTACAAAGATGATGTTATGCATTTATGGGGAAATCCCAGTTTTACTGGTTGCCTGTAAACCCATTTTTTAACTGCATACTGTGTTTCAGAAATTAGAGAGTTCTTAGAATAAGAGCTTGGTTTAGGCAAAACTTCTAGTTCAAAGACAGTGGAGATTGAAGTAGTGTAATGGACATTACCTGTAAGCAACATTACAGGAGTCATAGTAGTTTCAGAGAGCATAAATGTGCTTTGTTCTAAACGCCCCTGGAGACTTTGAAAACATCCAGCTTTTGGCTTTGGTCTGTAAGAAACTTTACCCATTCACTTAGTTTGGCCAAGCGTGGGCAGCTGAGATTTGTGCTCCAGAGTGCATGGAGTTCTGTGGGGTGGTCTGACCCTTCTCTTCTGATAGTATTGTCATTGGTTTCTCTTATGAGGATAGAAATAAGACACAGTTGCATTCTGCTAATGCTCATTTGCAAGCAATTCTGCAAACATATATGCAGGATGTTCTTAAAAAGCTTTAACTAGATTTTCTGTGCCCTGTACCAGCTGGTGCTGCTTTCTCAGATCCATTGCCTTTAGATCCCCTCCACACAGATAATTTACTTCAGTTTCATCCTCCACCTTCATAGTTCATTCTCCTCCCTCTTCAGCTAAACTTTTCCTTTTCCTATTCCTCCTGAAACAAAAATAAACAAATAAATATTTTAATGTGGTATTAACATGATGATTTACTTATCATGCTGGAGTCACTTTCTGAGTTCTGTTTTTATGTTAGCTCTGTATATGTCATTTTGATTGTGAAGTTTTCATGTGCAACAGAAAGAGTCTTTTAGTTGGTATTTGTATTGCATTATTTTATGGGCATCCTGTATATCAAAATGCAAGTAATGTAGGGGTGTAGATATTATGTGCAGATCTTTGATTGTTTCATCTTGGAAAGCTGGCAATACTTCCAGCTTCAGTGGGCTCATTATGCTATAATAAAATGGGATATATTATCAGGACAGGGAATAAATGAAGTAGACGTATCAGGATATTTTTTGTGACACTATCTTTGGTAGCAGAAGCATGTGATCACAATGTGTTTGTTTATCAACCAGGAGGAAAAAAATGCTTCCAAATAAGAAATGCTACCAGCTGTAGCTACAATATTTGGAAAGTTGCAGTTGGTACAGGTAAAATTTTAATTTTCTTCTTTTCTCAACTTGCCTTTTAGTGAAACCTTCCTTTCAGGGGGTTTCAGCTGAATTTCAAAAGCTTTTTCAGATACTGTAGTAGAAGATATTTAATGTAATTACTTTTACATCTGAGTTTCTGTTGATTAAAAATAATTAAACTCTGATCTAACTCTGATCTAACTTTGGCTCCAGTTCTCCTACCTGTTGCTTCATATGCCTCAGGCAGATAGTCCTAATGACCTGAGCAGGATTCTGATAATTAATAAAACATTACTTCTTAAACATATAATACTTCCTAAACAAATGATAAAATATATTTCTTAAAAGTCTTTTCCTACTCAGATATACATTTGTAACTTGAATAATAGTATGTAAATTATGTCTCTCATGATTTCAAGCCAGTTTACAGAAAGCCCTTGGATTTGACTCTAGATAGATATATTCATTCTTACACATCACTCTTACAGTAGAGTCATGAACATTCCTTGTATCTTCAGACAAAATCTCTCATCTGTGATTGACTTACCAATTAATTCAGTAAATGTTCAGACATCGAGATATACAAAGCAAGATACAGGGAATCAATCAAACAGAAAAATAGTAATTTGGGAGCAAAGTCCTTTTTCCTCTAAATTTAGTGACATAAGTGTTATTAAGCTGGCAATAAATTTAAACCTTTTCATTTGATTTTGTTAATGCACAGTGTATAAAATCTGAAAAAATGTAAGTGGTATTCATACTTGTCATTGTTTATTTTCACACATACAGCAAGCTTAGTCTTGAAGTTCTGTTTAATAATTCAAATCTGTTAATAGAATTGCTTCTAAAAGTCAAGCAGGGAAAGATTTTAGTGGTGTTTAATCCAGAAAAAAAAAGTATATTTATGAATGCTTTAACTTTAGAAACAGAAGCCATAAACAGCACTTCGGAGAACAGACCAGCATCCTCCATGCTACAACCTCCTTTCAGGTAGTTGTAGACAGTGATAAGGTCTCCCCTCAGTCTCCTTTTCTCCAGGCTAAACAGCCCCAGTTCCTCAGCTGCTCATCAGCAGACTTGTGCTCCAGGCCCTTAAACAGCTTTGTCACTCTGCACTCCCTGGGTGCAGTGTGCATGTGAACTATTACAGTAGCACTTTCAAATACTCCTCTTACTGTTCCCCTCTAGGTAAGTAATTGCAGTTAATTAGAAGGAACTGATTTACTTATTTGAATCAGTAGATGGAATGGGATCAACACAATAAAGTATAATTTATTGAAAGTTAAAGTATCTCTCACTTATTCATCTGTTTGTTTGTTCACAGTACTTCTGTGACATCGAGCAGTATGGGCTTTCTTTTGATGTCAGAGTAACTGAAACAGAGAGATTAGGGATATGTAGGGAGTTTGTGAATATCAGTCCCAGATTTTCAAACACAATTCTATATTTTAATCATTAAATCATCTTCCTCTCTTCCCTACTGATACATTTCTGAAATGTATTTTATCAGTCAAGGATCACTTGCCGACTTAGCTGTAGAGAGCATATCAAGTGAAACATTTTAACTACGAGTATTTAATTTCACATCAGTAAGTGGCATTACAGGAAAGAATCTGCTTCCGAAAGATAAAGCTTGCTTATATCTACTAATGATTTAGCAGATGGCTGACATCAATTTTGCTTGCTTTTTAAATAATTATGTAGCCAGGTAATCACTGTATAAACCAAAGGAAAAACTAAACTGGGAGAAGATCTGAGGGATCCATGTGTACTTGCTGCAATGAATCATCATTATGTGTTCTCTGTAAAACCCCATCTGCTGTTAGGTTGCTAGTGCCAGCAAGTTTTATTACAAATATTACTTTTATAAAATACCTAATCCACTACCCTCAGTATTAGTTCAAAGAATTATGGCATAGATGTGTATATTATGCACTTTATGCAACTCAGAATATATTTATCAGGACAGTAATATTATATCCGAATTTATCTTAACACAGAACAGGCAGAACAATAATCTAAGTATCTATCTTCTGGTTCACAGGACTGAACTGAGAGTGCAAGTGATACATTGCATTTTCACCTCAAAATTTCTAGACAAATAAAATAATCCCTGTAAAAATTAAATCCCTGTATAAAATAATGAACTTTATTAATCCAGGAAATATCTACTCAGTTATATGTTTGGGCGTAAAGGGAGTGTAATAAGACATTATGATCTTAATCATAAAGGAGACCTAAGTTGGGAAAAATCTTTAAATACAGTCGAATACATAAATAACACATATCACCTTCATAGTAAAAAGCACTCAGTTAAAGAAAATAGTTTCTATGATGTCCTCCTATTTAGTCTGAATTTTTTATTTGATATATAAAAATATCTGATATACAGTTAATGCCAAAGTAATCATGAGGTAGAGACACTACTATCTTCTCAATTCCTCTGGCCAGGAGAGGTTGATTGAAGTATAAAACTGCATTATTAGTTTAGCCAAATTTCAGAATTGTAGTGTGTATTGGGAATTTTTAATAAGTATTCACTGTTAAGACACTGCTGCTGACAATCCACCTTATTAAAAAGTCTTGCTAAATATCCCATATCTTCTTAACCATTCCTAAATATTTTATCTCAGGAAAACCCCACATTTCCAGTTCACTTTCCCTAACTTTACATTGTAACCTCATGCATTCTTTTAGGAATCAGCTCTTTTTGGATGAAAAATCAAATTCAGTATTTTACTTCCTAAATACCTCAATAGTTGTTTTGAGGCTATATGCCCGATATTACCAGTAGGAAAGATGATAGTTCTCTACGTGTGATAGGATCCATCAGCTACACCATGTGTTACACTGTGGAAAATGAAAGAATGGTTCAGTTTATGGATGTTTACTAGACGTTTTAGAGAACAGAATAATAATAACTATACAACATTTTCACCATCCTATGTGGCTTTGAATTTTGGAGTAATGTGCTTAACTCTTGCCGTTATTGTACATTTATAGTAGGGCTGTTTGTATAGGGTTTGCAAATATAAGGAGTATTGAGAAATAATGGTAGGTGCCCTATGAAAATTTGGGGAAATGACACTGGCCCATTGGTCCGCAAAAGTTTAGAGCTATCAGTTTACAAAACAACTGATTCTCACTTGCTTGTATTAAAAATGTCCCATTAAAAAACCTTCTTCAACAGGAACCAGGTGGCATTAACACACAACCATATTTAATTCTGTATCATTAGAAGCCAAGAGTCCTGGAAGGGGTAGTATTACACTTATCTGAAATATCATGAATGTCTTTCCTCCTCCGTGATACTGTTAATGTGCTAAGCATTATGCTTATATTAAACATTATACTATTTCTGCCACTCTATTAAATCCTACAGCTTTGTAGTCACTAGGGAGTTTTCCATGTATATGATTTTCCATATCTGTTGGCTAAATTACAGATCCAAATGCAAAATCTAGAGCTCATAAACATTAGGTGGATTTGTGACTGACAATCCCTGGAGGGCTTTAGGTCCATAAACTAATGAGACATAAATATAGTGGAGTAAGGAAGGGTATTTTTATCTGTGATATACAAACTAGTTCCAAACTTGTTCAGGTCATTAATAAAAACTATATCTATTTTCCTACCATCAGCATTACAAAATTTTGCAAGATAATTAGCATCTTTAAGAATGAATACATTACAAACTGGAATTGTAATGGAAAAGTAATTTGGCATCCTCTTTTAAAACTTTGTGGTTATAACATGAGTAAAATGGTCATAGCTTGCCACTGATTATCATGTAAAGACTTACCATGGAGAGGGACTTGTACATTCAAGTGTAAGATGTGGCATTAGCATTTTGTGACATATGGCGTCCCTGTTACTGAAGTGAGAGGCATGTCACAAAAGCAATAATGATTTTGCTCAGTGTCGCACCACAAGGTAGCAGTGTTGTGGTACAATCTTGACATTTTTCTGATGGAAGTCACTGAGCTTGGGATCAGTTTGACTTCATTCAAAATCAACAGAAATTTTGCTCTTGACTTCTGAGGACTGTTTCCAGTACAACCAGTGAAACCTCACTTCAATGATTTATGTGCAATGTACCAATAGATATCAGAATCCCTACTACATAATGTGTCATTGATTCATTATTGGACAAATACTGAGAGAGCTGAAAGGATGGAAAAAAACCTTCTAATCAATACAAAAAATTATAACTTCATTTTGTTTTTCTTTGTTCTTGCATTGTTCTAGTGCCTGTGAAAGTGAAAATGACTACAACAAAAAGTAGAAAAATGTGATAAAGTGAGTAATATAATAATTAACTTTTTATTCCATCAGTAGGAATTTGAACATTTTGTTCAGGCAAGCCATTTTCAACATATGCTTTCTTATTAACTAATTCTACTTTTGAAGGCATATGTAGTCTAAGATTAAGTTTTTTATTCTGAACATCAAATATTGTGGTCAATAGTTGTCTCGTGAAAATTAAGCATTAGTTCTATTTCAGCTATTCTATTACTACAAGTAGTTATTTTTAACTGAACAGAACAGTGTTTTTCTTTCAAGATGGAGTCTTGTTTGCTGGGCTTCTGCATGTTGACAGTAATTCATTTTCACTGGAGGTGAAGGGACCCACTGTATCAGATTCTTTCATGCTCATGAATGCGCATGTATACATATGCATATGGTAGAGAGTCTAATGTAGAGAGAATTGTTCAGGGTTATTGTTTTACACATGGACAAGTGAATGCAAAAATATGCTAAAGATTTATGACTGAAGTAAGTATTATTATAGTGAAAATACTTAAGCCTGCCAATTACTATCAGTCTCTCCATTGAGATATAGAGAATAAAGCTTTATGATGTGGTTTACAGATTTTATTGGCATGAAATTAACATAGTAAACTATACAGAAGTGACAAAGTAATGATGGCTTAGAGAAGATCAGAAGAGATGGCCCAAGCTTTTTTCTGCATGGAAATTCTCCATACACATGGACCAAAGGTGACTGAGGAAGCATGTATTGATAATTTTCAAGGTTGCTTGTTAAAATATCCTTATAAGAATATGTTTCCAGTTGGTTATTTTTCTGTAATACCTGACACATTTAATCTAAAACATTAAGGTGAAGATTAAAGTCTATGAAGGTGAAATTCTATGAAAAATCATCAATACAGACCATCCAGATTTGCCAAAATGACTCACCTTTTTCTTCTAGGGACCACAGGGAAATAGGGAAAGAGATAATCAACACTCCCTCTGCTTTGTACTGGGAGATCATTTTGGCACCAACGTTGGGACCAAAATGAAGTGGACTATTCCAGTCGCATTTATAAGGCTTTTCCTGTCAGATGAGAGGATGGCAGTGAGGAGTGAATGCTAAGGGTACAGGTGGATAAAATAGAAAAACAACTGAGGAAAAAACACATGGGCAGGACAGGAAGAGAGGATGAAGGCAACACTTGGAACAGAACAGTAAGAGGAGACTATAAGTGACATAGGCATTAAAAGAAATAGGAAATTATCAGCTAAGGAAAGGGCAGGGTGGAAAAAAAGTCTGCCCTTTGCAATGACTGAAACAGTTATCCTGTGGGGAAAAAAACCCCACAAATTTGGTTGCGCATGGGCCATGCCATGGTGCTGTGTTCCTAGTGGGGATCCAGGTCACAAGGTCATTATGGGAGTTCAGAATAACCATTGTGTGAACATAAAACCCTGTCACACAGCATACATGGAATGAGAACAACCAAAAGTTGGGCTCTCAGCACTGCTTTATTATTGTGACTTGACTCTGCAGAATTTCTATTTTTTATCATAATTGTTCTTTTCTGGATGTAATGACATATATGTTCAGTGAAAGATAATTGGATTCTCTATGTTCATCCCAGAGAGATTTTCTTAAAGAGTAGGATGACTCACAGGACCACCCTAATAACTTGTCAGTGCACACTGATTCAGAGACAGACAGATGGCTCAAAGAAAAAGTCCAGAATCCTATCAGCAAAACTCCTGATTTTAAGTTTGAAATTCATTATCCTAATTTACTTAGTACAGCAGTGATTTCAGTTTGTTCTGTATTTTGACTAGCACAGGTAACAAGCACAAACCAGTTTGTTTTTTTTTTTTTTTTTTCTAGTCAGAAGGATGGTGGTTTTGTAAAGTAGGAGAGGAAAACTGAAAGGCATCATTGTTTTAATGAAAACTAAAGCAGAATTTGGTTCTATTTTTTTCTTAGTCAGTCACACAGTCTACTTTTCTCCAGCATGTGAAAAAATTATATCTCATTTTTATTTAATTTTTTTTTTTTTATGTGTGTATAGACATATTAACAAAGGAATTTATCACAACCAACCATACATGTGCAGCGGCAATTTTTAATCAGCCAATTATAACACTCTGAGTTTAGCACCAGTGTAGCCCAGTGCATTTAACTCACTCATGATAGACACTTCTTCAGAAAGAGCATGTGGATAATGTTGCTTGGTTGGGATGTTAAAAATAGTTTATTTTGTAAAACTAGATTTAAATATAATCATACAATAGCCTTGTGGTTTTAATATACATATACAGCGTTCATTGAAAACTCTATGACAGAGGTGTCAAAATCATTTTCACAGGGAGTCACACCGGCCTCATGGTTTGCCTTCAAAGGGCTGAATGTAATTTTAGGACTGTATACATTTAACAACTCCTATATTTACACAGTCCAAAAATGACATTTGGCCCTTTGAAGACAATTGTGAGGCTGATGTGGCCCCCCGTGAAAATGAGTTTGACACATCTGCTCTATGAAATCTCATCTGAAAAGTCAAGAATTGTAGGTTGCTGCATTTGTCTTTCCCCTGTCATGTCACTATTTCAATTATAAAATCATCCATGTCCATCTGTAAACACTTCCTACTTACTTTTGTGCAACTCAGTTTTCTTCTGTGAACTTCCATGAATAAAAGGAGTATCACTTGGAGCTAATCAGTAGAGCATTGCTAATCACAGCAGTACGTATCTTCAGAAAGATGGGACTGCAAAATTTTGTTAGCTAAAATTGATTAGCTGTTAGTTAAGAGAGTGGAACTGTTGTCTGATACAGATTATTTTATCTTTTCAGACATACTAAATATGCAGATCTGATTGCTAGTTGGATAACGGATCTCCAAGGCAATTCCTGCAGTTGAACAAAATAGTATTGACTCGATAGATGCAAATCATTCTTGAAAGTACTGTAAAGCAGGTCCCTTGATAGATTAACATGCAAAGACTTGCTGAAAATTTTAGATTCATGTGAAGTCCGAACCAGAATTCCTGACACTTAAAAACATCGGAGTCCCTTGAAATTTGGTTTGGTTTGGCTTTAGCGATGTATTTGAAGAACAGGCGGGGTCCTACCACAAAAGATGTGTCTCTGTGTGTGTCTGTGTGTGTGGAGCTGCCAATAGAAACCTGTTCTTCTCTATTTACTGTGTTGTGATCACTTTGAAAGGAAAAACTATAACCAGAAAAATATTCTACTGAGCATAAAAAGATTTTGCTAGGAGAAGTGTAAAGGACAAGCAGCTCTTTTTTTTTTTTTTTTTTTTCACAGGGAAACCGTAGGATACTGCATGGTATGGAGCAGGAAGGTATGAAAAGTATTTGCCTGGGAACATATGTGCTTTTCCATTTCTAGTCTTGTTTTATTTAGTCTTCTCGGGAAGTCAGTTCTTTGGAAAATGGGAAACCTGTCTCTGACAGAGATTTGATCTTTCCCCTGTGAGAAAAGTCAACTTTTGTTTCCCAATTTTGACTGTATTCACAACTAGTGGGAGTCTAAAGTCTCTGCTTATCATAGACAACATATTTCTGGCAGCTGAAAGGAAGAGGGACCTTAGCTCTTGATGATCTTTGAACTCTGGGCTCACCTTTTTCTCCTCTTCTTTCACACTTCTCTATTACTTAACTATTCAACACAAAGTAGCAATTCACTTTAACTGAGAAGCTGGTTTAATTCTCTCTTTCATTCAGCCTACCAATCTTTCTTCCAGCTCGCTGCCTAGTACCCTTATGACCTTAATTTGAGATTGATTGTATGTAATCTTTCTGAATCTCCAGCCTAGCCTTTTGTGCTGAAGTAAGCCTATGTTCAGCAAAACCCAGTGCACCTAAGCACCTTCCTCCTCAGTGCCATTCTGCAATCCAGCACTGGGAGTTGCAGAAAGCCCCATACATGTTGCTGGCCTGGGTATATGGGATCATAGGCCACAAGGAAGGAAAAAGAGCAGGAATAATATAGTGCTATGCAAAGGCAAAGCTCAGCTGAACCTATCCAAGGATTGTAGAGTTCTCATGGGATGGAAAAGGCAGAGAGAGAGATAGAACCTTCTATTTTTCTTTTGTAAATAAAACTTTGGTTGTTTAAAACTTCTTTTTCCCACAGTGAACAGAAACATCTAGTTTGTGCTGTTTGATGCATATGGCTTGCAGGACCAGAAACCTTCTGGCAGGAGCAAGTGGGTTTGTGCAGTACAACATAATTAGATAAGAAACTTTGCTGCTTAATGTAACTAATAGTTTACTAGTACTAAATATGCTTAATAGATAAAACCTCAACTTGAATAATAAAATTCGAGTTACCTAAAATATCATCTTGAAATTCTGTCAATAGTATTAACTTTAATCTTAGTCACAAAAACAAACAAGCAAACAAACAGAAACGAAAACCACCTAAAACAACAATAATGACAAAAACAAAACCACAAACTTTTACATCCTGTATTTTAGAAACACGCAGTTAACTTAGATGAATACATTTTTTTTACCTCCAGTTCTTGGATTATTTTAATCTGAAGTCTTGCACTGTTAGTTTTGCCAACTTGTTATGTGAAAATCTGTTTTCATTTTCAAAAGTACATTTTTGTCTTCATAGTTCTATAAAACACCACAAATGCACAGAAAAGTTTGAAGATGGTAGAAAAGAAATGCAGGCATTCTCATTATAATAGTTAATGTTATGGTATATATTTGATTATTTCAATTTAAACTTGTGATTTGGGGGACATGACTTGATATTTTTTAATGGTTGGTATTAGCAAGAAAATTCATAAGACCTTGAAATAGTTCTAAAGATACAAAGTTACTTTCTTCAGTTCTCATTTATATCTCAGCAGGCATCCTGTGCCTTTTTGTGATGTGTAAAAAAACAGAAGAGTTAATTAATTTATTCGCCTAGAAATCTGTGGATCTACAGAATCACAGAATGTTAGGGATTGCAAGAGACCTCGAAAGATAATCTAGTCCATTGCCCCCACCAGAGCAGGAACAGATGAGTTTACACAGGAATGTGTCCAGGTGTGTTTTGAATGTCTCCAGAGAAGGAGACTCCACAAACTCCCTGGGCAACCTATTCCAGTGTGCTGTCACCTTCACTGTGAAGAAGTTTCTTCTCAAATTTAAATGAAAACTCCTGTGTTCCAGTTTACACCCATTGCCCCTTATCTTATAATTGGTTGTCACCAAGAAGAGCCTGGCTCCATCCTTGTGGCACTCACCCCTAAAGTATCTGTAAACATTAATGAGGTCACTCCTCAGTCTCCTCCAAGCTAAAGAGACCCAGCTCCCTCAGCCTTTCCTCATAAGGGAGATGCTCCACTCCTTAATCATCTTTGTTGCCCTACGCTGGACTCTCTCCAGCAGTTCCCTGTCCTTCATGAACTGAGGGGCCCAGAACTGGACACAATATTCCAGATGTAGTCTCACCAGGGCAGAGTAGAGGGGAAGGAGAACCTCTCTGGACCTACTAACCACCCCCCTTCTAATACACCCCAGGATGCCATTGGCCTTCTTGGCCGCAAGGGCACAGTGCTGACTCATGGTCATCCTGTTGTTCACTGGGACCCCCAAGTCCCTTTCCCCTACGCTGCTCTCTAATAGGTCATTCCCCAGCCTATACTAGAACCTGGGCTTGTTCCTACCCAGATGCAGGACTCTACACTTGCTCTTGTTATATTTCATTACATTTTTCCCTGCCCAACTCTCCAGCCTGTCCAGGTCTTGCTGGATGGCAGCACAGCCTTCTGGCGTGTCAGCCACTCCTCTCAGTTTGCTGTCATCAGCAAACTTGCTGATAGTGCACTCTATTCCCTCGTCCAAGTCATTGATGAACATCCCAGTACTGACCCTTGAGGCACTCCACTAGGCCTCCAACTGGACTCTGCCCCATTGACCACGACTCTCTGGCTTCTTTCCTTCAGCCAGTTCACAGTTCACCTCACTACCCGAATGTCCAGACCACACTTTCTCAGTTTAGCTGTGAGGATGCTGTGGGAGACTGTTGGAGCGATAAAAGACTCAGCATTCCGATACAATGTGAATCACGCAAAGCCATTTGTTACAGAAACAAGCCTCCTTATATACGCAACTATTCTCTCACATGTCCACACTCCAAGCATGGATTTGCTAAATGAGTATCACAGGCAGTTCACACGCTGGAGCCCCACCAATGATAGGTCCGACAACTCACGCCATGCTGAGGCCCTGTTAATGAAGAAACGCCCCTCTTTCTCACAGCAGATTCTGTTCTCAGCTTCTTGAAGTGGCCTTGAGATTCCTTTGGGCCTGACTAATTCAGCAACATATCTCCATCTAATGAAACCCCTCCACAGGAGACTGTGTCAAATGCTTTACTGAAGTCAAGGTAGACCACATCTACTGCTCTGCTATCATCTATCTTTCTCGTTGCATCCTCATAAAAGTCAATGAGGTTGTTCAAGCATGACTTGCCATTGGTGAAGCTATGTTGACTGTCGCTAATGACCCTCTTATCTTTGATATGCCTTGAGATGGCACCAGGGATGGAGGTGAGACTGGCCAGTCTATAGTTTCCCGGGTCCTCCTTCTTGCCCTTTTTGAAGACTGGAGTGACATTTGCTTTCCTTCAGTCCTCAGGCACCTTTCCCGTTTCCCATGACTTGGCAAAGATGATGGAGAGTGGTCCAGCAATGACCTCAGCCAGCTCCCTCAGCATTCATGGGTGCATCCCATCCAGACCCATGGATTTATGGATGTCCAAATTGCTTAATTGCTCCCTAACCCAGTCCTCATCAACCATGGCTGACTCCTCCATTTTCCTGTCTTCCTCTGAGGCCTCAGGGGTATGGGGCTCCTCAGGACAGCCTCCAGCAAAGTAGACAGAGACAAAGAAGGCATTCAGTAACTCTGCCTTCTCTGTATTTTCTGTCACCAGGGCACCCCACTCATTCATCAGTGGACCTACATTTCCTCTGGTGTTAATTTTATCTATCATGTGCTTGAAAAAACTCTTTCTGTTGTCCTTGACCCCTCTTTCCAGGTTTAATTGTAAGGAGGCCTTAGCTTTCCTAGTTGCCTCCCTACATCCTCTGACAACAACCTTATATTCTTCCCAAGTGGCCAGCCTCTCCTTCCATGATCTGTAGCTCTCCTCTTCCACTTGAGCTTACCCAGCAGTTCCCTGTTTATCCACACAGGTCTCCTGGCTCTCTTCCTTGACTTCCTATGTGTTGGGATGCTCTGATCTTGAGCTTGGTAGAAGCAGTCCCTGAATGCTAACCAACTATCTTGAGTCCCTTTACCTTCAAGCAGCCTTGCCCATGGGATTTTCCCTAGCAATTGCTTGAAAAGGCCAAAGTTTGCCCTGCTGAAATCCAGGGTTGCGATTCTGCTTGCTATTCTGTTCCTGCCATAGGAGATCCTAAACTCCACCATTTCATGGTCGCTGCAACCAAGGCAGCCCTCAACCTTTACTGCATCAACCAGACCCTCCTTGTTAGTGAGGATGAGATTCAGCAG
Source organism: Patagioenas fasciata (assembly GCF_037038585.1). NCBI lineage: Eukaryota > Metazoa > Chordata > Aves > Columbiformes > Columbidae > Patagioenas > Patagioenas fasciata. The sequence goes on from NC_092523.1 coordinate 37,005,996, forward strand.
CACTCCTCTCCCAGTCAGCTCCTCCACCGTTTTCATCAGAAAGTTATTGTCAGTGCACTGGAGGAACCTCCTGGACTGTGACTGGCTGGCAGTCCTTCCAGCAAACATCAGGGAAATATCCACAAGTCCTCTCAGTTACTACCTAATGCTGGAGATGCCATAAGCCCATTATTATGTATATTTTTTTTTACTGAAAAAGTTGCCTAACAAGTGAAATTTCGCTCCTATATATGCCTATAAGTAAACCTGAAACACTGACAAGCTTTGTTAAAATACGTCTTCTAGAACTAGCGCTTTGGGCTTCCAGCCTGCAAACTCAAATACAGTAGGTATTTTTAAAGAATGTCTAATAGACTAATCCCAAGATACAGAATAAATGCCTTCCCATTTTAGCTAAAGGTTGTCAGATAATTCACTTCTACTTTCTTATACGTGCCTGAAGTGATGTGAATTTGCCAATCCTATCTTGTATGCCAGTTCTAACTCTTATAATAACAAGATTATAGGACTCTTCTAACCTTGCTCACTGAAACCTTTTTACTTTACAGAGAATAAAGATTTTCTGGGATACAGAAGACAAGGGGGGAAAGGGTGAACTTGCTTGCTAGCCTGTGGTAAGTGCAACTGCATGGCAAGGGAATCTAAATTTTATTCCTTGAGGCTTGGAGGTTTAGGTTAAGCACTAGCTTGGGCTGGGAGAGGAATCTACAACTTCCCTATTAAGCAGGTGTCTCAAACACCCCAGACTGGGCAACATTATGGATATTTTGCACATGGATATAGCAGGGAGCAGCAAGAGGGGGCTGCTCCAAAGGGAAAGGTCACTGGGAGATGCACATGACAACAAGGCAAGCAGAGGTAGTGACCTTACCAGCAAAGTCAATAGTACCTGAGAAAGTTGAGAAGAACAAGTCCAAGGGACAGTAATCAATATCAGCCAAAAGACCAGATTTCTGGGAAAGCTCATAGTGATAAGGCAGGTCTGAGATCAAACTTGGGAGACAAGTCTAAGTGTTGCATCAGGTTTTGGACAAACAGGGCATGGGGATGATTGCAATACACCTTCACTGTCATTCAGGCAAGGAGCAAGTACAAAAACCTAAGCTAAAAGCAGCTGTTTGCAGAGGTGTTCACAGAAACCTCCAATGAAGCTTCTCTTTCTTTCAAAACTACTACTACTCCATGCTGGGCCTGAGCTCTTCCAGCAAAACTTCCCCAGTGATGCAGAAATGCTCTCAGGATCCCAACACTAGATTTTTGTGAGAAGAACAAAACATAGCCAAGCTATCTCCATATTCCACTTCTTTTAGATCTCTCTGTATCAAAAAACATCTATGTCCTTCTCAAAAGTACTATTGATAACTTACCAGTGATATAGCTTAGCTAGCTGATATTGGTGGCAAGAGGTTGCCCTAATAGCTCTAAGTGATTATTGGTTTTGTAGATTGGAATATGAATGTCCTAGACCAAGGATGTCTATGTGGATGTGATGTGCTATTTAAACAGCAGTTATGTTATGAGGAAACCACAACTTGAAGGCTAGTGAGGAAATAACAGGACATTACAACAGGTCCCCTCTACACCTACTGCTATAATGTGGAGTTGTAAACCAATGAAGAATGAGCAAAGTACACTGCTTGTTAGTAAATGTATCAGAATTATTCCAATATGAGGAGGAAGAAACCATTGACATCATCATAATCATCATAATCCTCCTGACAAAGAACTTGAGATACTAATGACTTGCCCTGCCCTCTTCTCCTGCCCATTTCAGTACCCATGCAGTATAAGAAAGGTGAACATTAACAGCAGAAGAAAGGGGAATTAAAAACTGGAAAATTGGTGTATATCTGGTTTAGCTGTATTTTTATTGATAATGAGCTTTAATAACTGGATAATGTGGACTATGAATGTTAGATGTTAAGATGCTTTAATAAGACTAACAATGAATCCTTGGCTTTATATAGAAGGTGTGTTTCTTCAGACCAAATAACTTGCAAGCAGTATTTGGTCTGGTATACCTGTCCTTGAAGACTCTGTTAAACCTGAACGGGACAGTTTTTACCACAAGGATGGCATGGTTTGGGGCTGGAATAATTAATATATACAATGAAGATAACACATTTGTGTTCTAGTTTAATTACACTGAAAACAGCTATGTTGATATAAACCGTGACTTATATCTGTTATTTCTAAAGGCTCAGATATGCTTATAACTGTTGGCACTGTTGCTCCTCTTCTTAGGCCTGTGTAAGGGAAGGCTAGACTCCCATCTTTAATAGCTAAACTCAGCTCCGCTCCCTGAACAAAACTTGTAATAGACACTTGTTCTGTCCATGGACTTCTCTGAACACTAGCCCTGCTTCTGAATTTAATATGATACAAGAGAGATCAGAATGAACCCAATTGAAGGGATTATAAGTGAGCATATTTCTACATAGATTTTGGTAAGTGGGTCTTTTAAGGATGATGTAGCCTCCTACAGCACTCTTCCTGGAAAGCAGCATTCATTTCCATAAAAATATTTTGTATGAGCTCAGAACTTTCCAAAATAATGAGAAATTGGATCATCCAAGTAACCAATGCTTGCTTATTTACTGATATATATTTCCTTTTTTTTTTTGGATAAGAAGTGCATAATTTTCTCTTTTATTCAAAGGCAGATCCCAGTTAACATGCTATCTCACTATTATTTTAATGGCCATGAACCTGAAATTTAGGAGGAAAAAATCTATACTGAGGCCATGACCTATCCAGATGAAATATCCATAAACTGGCTGTTTTTCCTGTGCTTTATAATATCAATCCAATCCAAACACATTAGATGAGAAAGCCAAAAGGATAAGTGTTAGGTTACAATAAAGTCTGAAGAGTGCAGTAAGCAACTGCCTAACAGCTGATGACATGCTGACAAAATAAACTTTTCAGGAGGAGGTGGAAGGTGAAACATGAGGTGACCTTTACCATTTTTTTCAAAAATTAACATGACTAACACAATTAACATGTACATTAATCCCACTCTAAATGCACTACAATTACTACTAATACCTTTTATTATGGTAAATATATTTAAAAATTCAAATTATACACTTGTGTTTATGGGTCAAATTACCATCTATGGGCTTTGATATTGTGATTATGCTTTTTAATTATTACTACCAGGGTAACACTGTTAGGCAATGAAGTAGTAATAGGCTTCAGGCAATGGATCTTACAGCCTTAATTAGCTGTAGTGCAGAATGAAGAAGAGTCATAAAGTTTTGCGAGATCAAGTACTGAAATAGCTAGGTGTTAGTTGAAATAGTGCTCACTTGTGTTTGGAATACAGGATCAAATGCTTAGACGAATCCACGGAGTCTAGTATTTTATCTGTGTTGCAGCCTAGCATCATACTTTAAAGAAGGCAAATGAATCCCCTTAGTGGACAATTATGAAATAATTTGCCTTTTGGGAAGTTGTCTTCCTTCTGTCAGTTGAACTTGTCTTGTTCCATAAAATATGAAGCGTATGACTCTTCAGAAAAAGTGTTTAATCTTACCTAATTCAACTATGGTTGACATCATTATCTATATAGATGTCTAATCCTTTAAAAGCCTAAGCCCTTGGCCTCAGTGTATCTAATTAAAGATATTAAAGTATACACACGGCATGAGAAATGAAAGCCATAGGGCAGGTCAGCAAGGCCAGCTGAGGGAGTAGTTTTGTAAATGAGGAGGATATAGATGCATAATATTGCAAGTCTGTAAAGATATGTCCCATTTTTCTACACCGTATAAAATTCTTCATCCTTACAGCTATACCTTCGTCTTTCTCTTTTCTCTTGATTGCTTAACTTAGGATTATTCCTTTTTCCTGCCCTCCCTTTTCTCTTTTTAGTTCTTTCGATTCTACAGATATTGTCCAAAAAAAAAAAAAAAAAAAAAAAAAGCCATATTCAGTCACTCAAGTGATTTCACAAGCCTATCAAACTAGTCTTTTTCTTTTTTTCCAAACACCTTAAAAAAGGACTCATACAACAGATTTTAAAGATCTTTGTAGTTTCAATATCAAAGCTAATTAAAAGCTTAAAGGAAGAAGCCAGGAGAAACAAGACAATAGATTAAGATTATCCAAGTCTTTGGTAAATGTGGGATCCAGAGGAAGAAGGCAGAAGTCATAAGGCGTTACTTTTTGTCTCCTGAGTCTGAAAATGGCAATAAGCCAAAGCTTGAACTACTCTAAACTGGTATGAGTTTAATAATTCTCCCACATAACCAAAAGCCAAAGATTGGGTCCAGGAATTTTGCCTGCTGTTGTGTCTGCTTGTTTGGGTGTTTAAAATCCCAGTAGCATGATGAAATTGAGGAGAATACATGGTAGCTCAGGTAATAGTGTCCCATGCTTCTTGGAATAAGGGGAACGGACTTTTTTGGCGTATATATACCATATAAATCATGTTTTGGAAAGGGGGAAAAATGACCCTGAAGCTGTTCAATGGGGTGGTTCTCTAAGGCTTTTATTACAACCAAGGGGATGATTTTGCAGCAATACACAGTACTGATAGTATCATACCATCCACAAAAGTACAGTGTGTCTATTGAAAATCATTACCTATAGAGTGATGTCATTGAGCAATTATTCTAGTATGGGAGTACACAGCCTCTTGAAGATGCAGAGCTGTAAGTACATAATAAGTGTTACAAATCCAGTGCCTTTCCTCTGTGGAACCTACTTATTCTTACTTCTTTCTTTATAACAAGGTTTTATCTTTCTCACCTGGGATGAACAAGAGTTTATATTTGGCCCTACAAGATGATTAGTATAATCTGTTATGTAAAAAGTCTGCATGTGCAAGTCTTCAATTTTACTCATGCCTAATCATATCAAATCAGCAATTTTGTCATTATGCTTACCAAATGTACAGATTGACAAACATGGATTTCTAGTGGAATTTATTGACTTTTTTTTTTTTTTTTAAATAGAGACGAACCTCTGAATTTTCCACTACCTATTTTCCAATGTGTGATAGGGACCTCTCTAGCTAGACACAAACCTCTCTAAGCCACTGAACAAAAATTTAAAATCATATTTGGATGTGAGATGCATTATAAAGCCCTTTCCTGCGAAGAGAGATGGCTATAGTCAAGTACTCAGTAAAAGCAGGGTTCTGGTTCTGGGACACTTTTATGCTTCTTTGTTAAGTTGAATCTGAGATGATGAACTCAGTAAAATAAAGCGTAGTCCACCCTTGCAAACGTTGGGTTGCTTTGAGATAACCCTGAAGACGTAGAGGTTTTGACCTTGTGTTTTGCAGGTACCTGGTATATATTATCTGAACACATATGTAATTCTTATTCATTACTCATTTCTGATTGCTAGATTCATACTATTCTGATATAGAGGTTAATTTCTTTTATATAATTTGCAAAATTCATGTGACTGATAAATCGAGTTGAAGCACTGAATAAATGTAGTGGCAGAGCAGTAACAGCTGGAAGCATAGTGCAGTGCTTATACAATGCTTTCTATGGCACTGAATGCCAAGTCTCCAATGCAAATTTACATTCTCTCTGACTGTGTGTGGAATCTTACTCTGTGCCTCTCCTCTAAACTCTTTGTTTCTTAAACATACCCTCCTTCCACCAGTTGTTGTGGAAAGAGCTTAATAAAACTGTCCTTGCACAAAGGCTTGAATAATATCTTGGTGTTACTAAATGAAGAAACAATGGAAACAGTGACTGTAGCTCGAGACAGAATATAGAGCAACTGGAGTGGAGGCAGTAGCCTTTGTGATAAGTCTCTTCTCAGAAAGATCCAGGAGGACTTGGGACAGACTTTTTAGAAGGGCGTGATACGACAGAACGAGGGGTAATGGTTTTAAAATAAAAGAGGGGAGATTCAGACTAGACATGAGGAAGAAATTTTTTACCGTGATGGTAGTAAAATACTGGAACAGGTTGCCCAAAGAAGTGGTAGATGCCCCATTCCTGGAAATATTCAGGGCCAGGCTGGATGGGGTTCTGAGCAACCTGATCTAGTTGAAGATGTCCTTGCTCATTCTGAGTGGTTGGACTAGATGAGCTTTGAAGGTCCCTTCCAACCCAAACTATTCTATGATTCTATGATTCTCTGACTGGAATTCAGCTTTAGTCTTCAATTAAAATAAGATTTAGGAAGTTATTAGAATGTCAAACTGAAATTTAAACTGAAACAGTAAGGATTTTGGTATTTTAGGATAGCATGAGCAAAACAGTCAAGTGATTGGTCTATAGACCCTCAGGAGAAGTAAGGGATCTCAAGGAGCTTAAGCCATCTCATTGTCAGTAACAGAGTTGCTTTAGAGTTTGTGTTGACAAATATGAACTTCTGCAATTAAAAACAAAAGAAATGTCTCTGGGCTTAAAACATAAGCAGTCATAATTTACTTCTATTGAAAGTATGAAGAACAGGACCCTTTTTCCAAAAGAAACCCTGGATGGAGTCTAAGGAGTCTAAGGATTGTTAGCTCTGTTGTGTTTTTATGTTTTAAGTGTATCCCAAAGAGCTGGGAGCTGGGTCCCTTTAGCTTGGAGAAGAGGAGACTGAGGGGTGACCTCATTAATGTTTACGGATATATAAAGGGTGAGTGTCAGGAGGACGGAACCAGGTTCTTCTTGGTGACAACCAACGATAGGACAAGGGGTAATGGGTACAAACTGGAACACAAAAGGTTCCACTTAAATTTGAGAAGAAACTTCTTCTCGGTAAGGGTGACAGAACACTGGAGCAGACTGCCCAGGGAGGTTGTGGAGTCTCCTACTCTGGAGGCATTCAAGACCTGCCTGGACGCCTTCCTGTGTAACCTCGTCTAGGTGTTTCTGCTCCAGCAGGGGGATTGGACTAGATGATCTTTCGAGGTCCCTTTCAATCCCTAACATTCTGTGATTCTGTGATTCTGTAATTCTATCGTTAAATATTGCCATAATTAAGTGCATCTGTTGGGAAGAGAGATAATTGATGTTTCGTACGTACTACTGTTTTAAGGGCAACATCCTGTCTGCAACCACTGCCAGCTTTGGTTGTCTGACAAGAATGTAAGTAAGGCTGTATTAATTTTTTAAATTATGTCCTTTGTTTCAGTTTAGAGAATAAAGCTTGCACAATTGTAAGACTAACTCTTTATGTTATTTCTATGCTGTGAAAGAGCTGCATCATGTAATAGGACCATGTTGAAGTATCCTGGTTGTATGACTTTATGACAGCTAGAGGAAGACCAAGTAGCAACACGTGTTTCCTAACAAAAGGAGCACTGGGAAGGTGACAGCTGCCACCTATGAAGTGATGGAGGTATCTTGGGTGTCTTTGTTAAGCTACAGCCTAAGGCCAGTCTTGTTGGAGATACAAGGAACTGTTAAAAGTACTGACAGGCATTTTAAGCAAGAAAGAATTGAGGAAAAATTGAGGGAAAAGATCAGCGGGGAATTGTATTTGTTATTATAATTTGTTCTTAACACAAAATAGAACAGGAGGACATTTTTTTTTTTCTTTGAGTGACAGACATGTAAACAAGAGAATTAGGATTCCTTATGAGAAATTAAGGTTGTGCTTTGTTCATGACAAAAAATAAAACTGCGCATAGTGTGCTAATAAATACTAGAAGGCATTCTGTTGCCTTTGACACAAAGGGACCTTGAGGCTGAGAGACCCCTTAAAGCTATAACCTTTTAAGTATAATAATTATATGATTATTTTCTTTTGTAATGTGCTGGGTAAAAATATATTCTTAAAACTTTGAATAAGTTTGAGATGGGATAAACTGGAGCTGATAAGAGCTGTGCTAATTTTCATTTCTCTAATACAGAGCCCTGATGTGCCTCTCAAGAGTGACTCTTAATAAACTAGCATAGATCAAGTAAATCACAACAGTGAGAAACTAATATTTTCCCAGATGCTTGTAAAATACTTCAGACAACTAACTCTATTTGAAATGAACCCTAACTAGATGTCTCTACAGTTGTTGGATGCTCCTGGCCTGGAGTTTCTATTTTACAGACCTCTTCCTGGTTCTAAACCATTTAATGACACTACAAATCAAAACTTTTTGGGACTTTAGAAGAGTGAATAATTTCTGTGTATTTCTATGATTACTGCTGTAACTGCTGGAGTTGAATGGGCTACCTGAGTGGCTGTGCATTATCGCTGGAACCACTGTGGTGACTCAGTATACAGATTCATGAGATTTATATCAGTGCAGACGCCCCAGCCTGCAGGTAACATGCCTGTGTATCAGCACAAAAGCAAGACCAGAAGGAAAAGAAATGCTGACTTGAGTTCAGAAACATCCACCACCTTTGAGGTCACCAAATTTTAAAACACTAGCGAGATGACTTCAGACTTGGATTCTGAAATTACCTATATTGTCTGTCCCTGCTATGTCTCTAAAAATAGGTATTAGCAACTCTGAAGAAGGGCGCTTGGCTGGCTGTGTGGGATGACTTCTTAGTGCAGGCATTAGCTGGATCTTAGAAGACAGCTTTTGGGGAGCCCCTGGCTCACTGCCAGTAGAATTTTCCTGCAGTCCTAAACACTGAGGTAACTGACAACAGCCACCCTAATGGAATAAAGGGCTGGTTTTTTGCCTAAATGTGTTGATGTCTAATAGGGATATCTAATGGGGATAAAAGACTTCATTTATTGAGCAGTTGAATTATAACATTCTTTAGTCAGACTCTGTGTGTCTTGACATTAAGCATGATAACAAACTGGCAATTTTGAAAATACAGTGCTTGCCTATATTCTCTGTGGAAGAAAAACCAATATGGAACCAAAAAGAAGAGGTAATAAAAAGCATAATCATCTAATATAAATAAGTTCTGTGTTATCTGTTTCTCATTTTGAAAACACCACCTTTCTATGTCTTCCTATATCTCATATTCTGCAGTATGCCAGCCAGAGTGCACTTGCTGCAGTTTAAGTGCGAACTGAAACAGTTCTTAATTCTGTTGAAAAATAGCATCAAGAAATACATGTAAACAGATCTTTAATAATATATGTATATATTTAAATTTGCTTCAGTGCAAACTCTTTAACAGTAAGTATTGGTTTAAAATGCTACCTAAAATAATTCCTACAAAAGGAAAGTAAAAAAGTGATACTGTGTGGTCGTTTGGTTAATCAGTAGAATTGACAACTTGACAAATCTCCCTTGTCGAATGAAGCTGCAACACATATTCTTCAAGCTCTTTACATTTCATGGCATTTTCATTTTCCCCTGAATGTGTAGTAGCAATGTAGTTTTCCTCTTGCATGGTAATGCCAAGCCGACACCTCAGGTGAACACACACACAGCTACTTTGACACCAAACATGGTGTTTCACTCTAAACAAAACAAATGGAGAATTCACTGTAGTCAGCAGTTTGCACACAATAGCAGCATGTCCTCCTGTGTCAAATACCTGTAATACTTTACTACTGTGGCAGCTGATGAAATAGTAATGGTCTCTTCTGAATTTTTCATATGATATGCACATTCACTCTCAAACGTAAAGCCTAAAAGTAGGTCCAGCCTTAGAGGCTGGCTTTCTAAATGTAATCAAGATTCATACCACTCAACATATGTATTTGAAATGCAGGACAGTATCTCATGGCTACGTGTTGATAGCCACCTAACCATAAAATGCAACAAAACAAATTTAGCACAACAGCAACAGTAAAAGTTTCATAGTCCAAATAGGTTTCTGTTTATCTCTTTAGTTTATCAACCTAGTCCTTCAATTGCTTGTAGACAAGACCATAAACTGCAGGTTTTCTTGTTAAAATGTCAATAAGGATGTAAATCTAAAAAGTAAAAAGTGTAACTAAAATTGTAACTTTGGAGCTGTAAACAAAAGAGACTGGCATTACAGTCTGTAAAACACGAAAAAAATAAGAAAATGATAGTTATTCTGACCAGCCTTCATGTTCAGAAGCTGATAGCTTTTACCTTGGCAAGCTCAGATATGATTTTTACTAAACTAAAAGTTAATTTTGCAGTTTACTTCTCAATTAAATTTATTACATGAAACACAGGAAGCAAAAATAAACTGATGTAAAATACTGAGAACTCCAGAAGTTCAAGTTTCAGTGTCAGCTGAAAAGCATTACTTCATTTCCAACTAGTTGTAAATAGTTATCACTGGAAGGAAAAAAAAATCACTGTGAATTCCAAACCTTTTAGGTTTTTTCATCAGTACTGGAAAAATGATGCAACATTGTAATTTTTCTTTTTTTTTTTTTTTTTCTTTTTTTTTCAGTTTGCCCTCTATTCTTTAAAAAAACTTCCATGGGAGGAGATGTTCCCATAGCCCACATTTCCAGTAAGCATTCATTTTGAAAGGTCAGGTTATCCTATTATAAAGATCAGAAGGGACCAACAAATGATTCAAAATAGTACTAAATAACTTTCAATTACATTAACTCAGACTAATTAATTTGTTTATTTTGTAATTTCTCAGAAAAAAAAAAAAGTTGTATACTTAGTATAAAAGCAATAATGCTTGGAAGGATATGCTTTATTTGTTACTCACTTAAGAAAGTCTTTGTGTACCTTTGGGGCCATAAATCTTACATCAGGCTAAAATATAGAATGACCTGTGTATCATGCTTCTGGGATATTTTAATCATGGCACATTGAAAAGATTTTATACCAGCCCCAAAGCACTCCTACAGTATTAGAGATGGTCTAAAACCTAATAAATATCTCACCCTTTTCCATATCAAAAGATGGATTTCTAGGAGCAGTAATCAACTCTGAAAGTAATTATGACAACTTCACTTGCGTTAACAATGATTAATATACTCTTGGAATCATGCATATGCACCGCAGCCACACTTACGTTTCAAAACCCATTTCTCAGAATTTGAAACACTACTGGCTGGAAACAAACAATGATATATTTTTGAGAAACAAACAAAAAACCCCAACAACATACAACCAAACACCAAAAAGTTGGTTTTTTTTTTAATCTTTCCGAAATATTTGTACCCTTTACCCCCCAAAACCATAATCTAAGACCTCTTTTGTCAAATGCGAGAGAGTCCTCAGTTTACAGGATTTGGAACAAAGACCCAAACTCAGCTTTCCTGCATTTCAGGCTCTAAAACATGATGCTGTTTTGCTATTCTTTCTTATCCAGAAATTCCATCCAGGAACTGTAAAACTCACCTAATCATAGAAGTGCAACACACATTTAAACATTTGTGGAAAATTTAATTTATCATAAAAAGCAAACATCAGTAACCACTCTAAGTCTGAAAGTACATTTTATGTTTACAGTTGTATGGTTATGTAGACAGGTCTGGAATCTAAAATGCATTTGCTATTTCTACACACTCAGTTTAGAGTAAATTCTGTGATTTCTTTATGCAGTGTATAATTGTGCAAAATATTATACTGCTATTTTCATTTTCTTGTTCCTACGTTGCTATATTTTTGAACACTCTTTTCTTTCTCTCTGTGTAGTTTCTATCAGTCTCAAAACTTGTAAATGCAGGCAAAGAGTTAGTTACTCATTGCAGTGGAGAGTTTCTCTTAGTGGCCTTTGCCTTTCAGAATAAATCCTGAGAACAGTTTTTGGAAATGTATTTACTATGTATTTGTGAACTTGAAATATTAATTTTATCTAAAACCTCTATGAAACATTCAGTAATTTATGTTTATCATGCTAAACTGGATAGAGCTGGATAGAGCTCAAAAACTACAAGACAGTATCTTTTACTTCAGTAGCACTGATGTAACGCAGCGCTCATAGTTTCTTGACAAAATAAACTTTTTCTTAGATAGTACCATTAAGTACTGAAAAAATAATGATAATACATAGGGAAGAAGAGGTGACAAGGACTCGCAGACAAATTAGTGGAAGACCACAGTCTCTTTAAGGCTTCAACAGTGCACCTTTCTGAACCGCAATGCTTCCTGTCTCTGCTGAAGTTGGCAGTGATTTACAATACAGCTGATTCCTAAAAAGGAAACAACAGACTTGCTCCCCCAAGAAAATATGTATGTAAACAGAGCTTTTATACAAAAGCCATGCACTGAAGTAGAGAAGGTTTACAGAGTACATGAAATGAAGAAACTTCTAGAAGACATGATCTCTACAGAAAGAAATGGTAGAAAAGATGCTGACTCTGGGAGACAATTGACTGAAAACAAAATGCTGACATTCAGTTCTTCATGGAAGACAATTCTGGTTCTCTATTTTTATTCTTAAGGTCAATCCCTGAAACACCTTCTGTATTTAGTGGGATTTAGTATTATAAGAATTTATGGCTGGTACTGCAAAACTTGGATTCTTGAGTGCCTTTATATTGGTAGTTCCACTGTTGTCAAAAAGGCTACTCATGTCAGAGTCCAGAAACCTATACAGATTTTGAGGAAGTATAGCAGGACTTTCAACAGATTTGTGAAATATTTCTTGTTTACCATAACAGCATATTAGAATTAATAATATTTAAAGAAGATCTGGTTAATTTTGGGGAAATCTGGGAAATTCATGTACACCATCCACTAAACTTTTGTGAAAAAATTATTTTTGGACATTAAAGTTTTTGAAAAACTATTGGATTAACTGTTTTCAAGCAATCCGACAAGAACATATTTTTTTTGTTTAAATATAAATTCTAAGGAAGAAATAGATATTCAGAAAATTCAAACCAGTTCACAGAAACAGGCTGCAACTTTCTAGTTTGAAGGGAAAAAGCTGTCAGAATCCAACCCTGTGTGTCTTTTCCTTTGCATGGTTTTCTTTTGCTTCTGTTTCGTGGTGGTTTGTGTTTTTTTTTTTTTTATTTCCATGTAAACTGACAGATGAATAAGTAGCTAGGATTAAATGAAATTATCATGTATACTGCACAAGTAATTTATAACAATCAAGGTCTCCAGGTGCACAGAAAATGAAGAATTCTAGGAAAGAATTTACAGTGCAAAAAGGTAGCATTAGTGTCATGGAAAGATTGGATAGTTAACAGTTTTTAGCAGCAAAGTGCTACCTTTGTAAAGTTCTTCTCAGTTTCATTAATCTAGTCCATGACAAAGAGGATTTTGAGCAGCAAGGGAGCTGTATGAAGAATATGTAGACTATTACTGTTCTGCCATTACTGCTGATGCACTGTTGGGTTATCACATCATGTCTCTTTCATCTTTTTATGATCTTTACATGCCCTATAGCTACTGCTACATTACATTTAATCATCTTCAACAGCTTGAATGTCAAGAAGTTAAATAGTTTTGACTATCCTTTTTTTACTTTAACAATATGCAACTTAACAGCACTTGTGCTGAGCTTATTAGAGCTATTGACAGTTTTTGTGCCATCCTATGCTGATGCCCTCACCATTCTTATGATCATGTGATACATTTCTGCACTACTAAAACCATGGAAAATGATTTTACTGCAGCCACAATCTTCCTTTTCTACCATTCTACCATCTAACTTTTCTCTCACTAATTACTCAGGTCTTAGTCACAGTTGTTCCGTACAATGTCTATACATGAAGAGAGAACAACCAATAATGTAACCCACTGTCTGTAAAAGCTAGTGTGTCATATTTTTTTCAGAATAATTAATCTATTCTTATATCTAGATTAAAGCTTAATTCAGAATTTCTTATCCAAACTTTCAATTTTCAGGCCTGTTTATTTTTGATAGTTACAAAATCAAATACAAATTGTGATCACTGATGTTTAAGAAAGATGAGTTCAAATTGTGATAGGTGCTGCTAGGATGATAAGAGGAATAGAAAATATATCGTATATGAAGGGTCTAACAGAATGCAACCAGATTCACAAAGTAAAGGGTAGGAGTGAACAAGAGCATCTTTTATAATCAGCTGAGGATGAGACAACTCCTTCAGTTAAGGAACTCTGAGAGAATCTATAAGGAGTTTCTTTCTGGGCATCAATAGTTAAAACTAATGAGAAGCTGAAAACCATTCTGTAACTGTCGTCCAGTGGGAAGAAACTTATGAGGTTTAAGCTTAGAAAGAGGTAAGTTTCTGAAGTAATTGTTTTGCATGGTTGCAAGCAGAAACAGGAGCTGGATTTGCTGATCTCAATTGCTGTCATATTTCTATTTCTTCTAATTTTTTTCTATATTTTCCAAATAATATGGAAGAAAATCATCTTGTTTCTTTGCCATAGTAAATCAAAGTTTAAAACTTTCCAGTTTAAAGGATTAGTCTCCTTTACTGCCTCCATCAATATACTTCCAAAATTTTCAGGTTGATATAATAGACTCTGAAAATGTCTTTGTGCCTTTTCCTATGTTAAAATGTTTTCAGATCCAGTTGTGCGGTCAGCTTGACACACAGGGCAATGTAAGATTTGCTGTGTTGGTGGAGGAAGGTGACAAGACCACCAGTGTACTGGCTCTGGTATTTGACTTCTGGCATCCCTGCCCAACACTGAATGCTTCAGCTCTGCTGATCCATTTCCTTTATATTTCTGAACAGAAGCAGCTGGAATGGTACAAATCTGCAGCTGTTGGATGAGCTACTGGTGGTTGAAAGCCTGGATCTTCTCAATGATCAGATAACCTGGAGCATTTATATCTGCCAAAGTAGTCAAATATCATGAAACTGCAGTTAATAACTCCATACCTGGGCTGCTGTGTCCAGTTCTAAGCTGTCCAGTACAAGAAACATACTGGAGAGAATCCAGTGAAGGGCCACTAAGACAATTCAGGGACTGGAACATCTCATATGAGAAAAGGCTGAGAGTGCTGGGACTGTTAAGCCAAAAGAGAAGGTGCAGGGGGGATTCCATCAATGTGTACAAATAACTGAAGAGAGGGTGTAAAAAAGATGGAGCTAAGCTCTTTTCAGTGGTGTCCAGTGACAGGACCAGAGACAGCAGGCACAGGAAGGTCTGCCTAAACATCAAAAAACATTTTTTGTTGTGAGGGTGATGGAACAGTGGCACCAGGATACCCAGAGCGGTTGTGGGGACATTAATAGAAGACTTCCCAAGCTAATTCAGCCCTCAGACTATTATCCCCTGTTAGTAGTCCAAGCTGGCAGCAAGGACATTAACAGAAGTAGTACCAAGATAATTAAAAAAGACTTTAAAGCACTGGGTCGGTCAGTTCATGGGACGGGAGCACAGGTGATATTTGCCTCAGTTCCTGTGCTATCTGGGATGGATGAGGAGCTAAATAAAGAGAGGAGTAGAAGAGCCCATCTCATCAACAGGTGGCTTAAGGATTGGTGTCACAATCAAAATTTTGGGTTTTTTGACCATGGGGCAAACTCCATGGTACCTAGTCTCCTCAAATCAGCTGGGCTTTGTCCTTCTAGGGAGAGCAAGAGGACTATAGCCCATAAGTTGGCAGGGCTGATCAGGAGGGCTTTAAACTAGGTTTGAAGGGGGAAGGGATTGAAACTGGGCTCTCCAAAGATCAGCCTAAGGATGGAAAGCCTGAATTAAGAGTGAAATCACCAGCCCACTTGAAGTGCATGTACACTAATGCACACAGTATGGGCAACAAACAAGAGGAGCTGGAAGCCATCATGCAGCAGGAAAGCTATGACATAGTTGCCATCACAGAAACATGGTGGGATGACTCGTATGACTGGAGTGCTGCTATGTGTGGCTACAAGCTCTTCAGAGAAGATAGGCAGGGTAGGAGAGGTGGAGGGGTGGCTTTATATGTTAGAGAGTCACTCGACTCTGTTAAACTTGAGGTCAGCAGTGACAAGGTTGAGTGCCTGTGGACCAGAATCAGAGGGAAGTTCAACAAGGCTGACATCCTCGTGGGTGTCTGTTATAGACCGCCCAACCAGGACAATGAAGGAGATGAATTATTCTACAAGCAGCTGGCAGATGTCTCAAAATCGACGGCCCTTGTTCTTGTGGGTGACTTTAACCTGCCAGATATCTGCTGAGAGCTCAATACTGCACAGAAGAGGCAGTATAGGAAGTTCCTAGAGTGTATAGAGGACAATTTCCTTCATCAGCTGGTAAATGAGCCTACCAGGGGCAAGACCCCACTAGACCTACTGTTTACAAACAGAGAAGGGCTGGTGGGAGATGTAGTGGTTGGAGGCTGCCTGGGGCATAGCGACCATGAAATAATACAATTTTCAATACTCAGAGATGCAGGGAGAACCATTAACAAAACCTCTACGCTGGACTTCCGGAGGGCAGATTTTTGCCTATTCAGAAGTCTAGTTCAGAGCATACCCTGGGAAACAATGCTTGAAAACAAGGGGGCCCAGGAGGGTTGGACATGCTTCAAGCAGGAGGTTTTGAGTGCATAGGAACAGGCTATAACAGAGATGAGGAGAAAGCTGAGGTACTTAATACCTACTTTGCCTCAGTTTTTACCAGTAAGACAGGTGGCCCTCAGGACAACTCGTCTCTGGAGATGGTTGACAGAGATAGGAAGCCAAATAGACCCCTTGTATTCCAGGAGGAAATAGTTGGTGATTTACTGAGCCATCTGGATCCTCACAAGTGTATGGGACCAGATGGGATCCATCCTAGGGTGATGAGGGAGCTAGCAGAAGAACTCGCCAAGCCGCTCTCCATCATCTTCCAACAGTCCTGGCTCACTGGGGAGGTCCCATATGATTGGAAATTGGCCAATGTTACCCCAGTCCACAAAAAGGGCTTCAAAGCTGACCCTGGCAACTATGGGCCTGTCAACCTGACCTCAGTGCCTGGCAGGGTTATGGAGCAGATCATCCTGAATGGAATCACACAGCACCTTCAGGATGGACAAGGGATCAGACCCAACCAGCATGGGTTTAGGAGGGGCAGATCCTGTCTGACCAACCTGATCTCCTTTTATGATCAGGTGACCCACCTGGTGGATGAGGGGAAAGCCGTGGATGTGGTCTATCTGGACTTCAGCAAGGCCTTTGACACTGTCTCCTATAATATACTCCTGCAAAAGCTGTTAGCCCGTGGCTTGGACAAGTGTACTCTCTGTTGGGTTAAGAACTGGCTGGAGGGCTGGGCCCAGAGAGTGCTGGTGAATGGGGCTGCATCTAGCTGACGGCCAGTCACTAGTGATGTTCCCCAGGGGTCAGTGTTGGGTCCAGTCCTGTTTAACATCTTTATTGACGATTTAGATGAGGGGATTGAGACCATCATCAGCAAATTTGCTGATGACACCAAGTTGGGAGGGAGTGTCGACCTGCTGGAAGGCAGGAGGGCTCTGCAGAGGGATCTGGATAGACTGGAAAAATGGGCTGATTCCAACGGGATGAAGTTCAATAAGGTCAAGTACTGGATGCTGCACTTTGGCCACAACAACCCCCTGCAGCACTACAGGCTGGGTGCAGAGTGGCTGGAGAGCAGTCAGGCAGAAAGGGACCTGGGGGTACTAATTGACAGGAAGCTCAATATGAGCCAACAGTGTGCCCAGGTGGCCAAGAAGGCAAATGGTGTCCTGTCCTGTATCAAAAATAGCGTGGCCAGCAGGACAAGGGAAGTGATCCTTCCCCTGTACTCTGCATTGGTGAGGCCACACCTGGAGTATTGTGTTCAGTTCTGGGCCCCTCAGTTCAGGAAAGACATTGAAATGCTGGAGTGGCTCCAGAGAAGAGCAACACGACTGATGAAGGGACTTGAACATAAGACCTATGGGGAAAGGCTGAGGGAGCTGGGGTTGTTTAGTCTGGAGAAGAGGAGGCTTAGAGGTGACCTCATCACTCTCTGTAACTACCTGAAGGGAAGTTATAGCCAGGTGGAGATTGGTCTCTTCTCCCAGGCAGTTAGCAATAGGACAAGGGGGCATGGGCTTAAACTCTGCCAGGGGAAATTTAGGCTGGATATTAGAAAGAAATTCTTTACAGAGAGAGTGGTCAGGCATTGGAATGGCCTGCCCAGGGAGGTGGTGGACTCGCCGTCCCTGGAGGTTTTTAAACTGAGATTGGACATGACACTTAGTGCCACGATCTAGTAAACGGACTAGAGTTGGACCAAGGGTTGGACTCGATGATCTCTGAGGTCTTTTCCAACCCAGTCGATTTTGTGATTCTGTAATTCTGTGATTCCCAGTTACCGCTATTTTTACTTTAATCACTAATGCTTGAAGTTCAAAGTAAATCAAGTATGTTCTAAGAAAATCATTTAGAAACAAGTTAATGTTTTAAGTTTTACAGTTTATTGTCTATTTTGCATGACTGTCCATAATTTTTACATCAATATTCAAAGCAATTGAATCAGTGTTTTATGGGATAGGTTCAGTTTTGATCACTTTTTGAAATTGTCTTTTGATTTCACTATTCTTAATGAAATATTTCTTTTTCTTTTCAGCCTGATTTTTAGAAGATTTTTTAATCTCTAGAACTTCTCAGGAACAGGAAAAAGCATTTCCTTGACCAAAATCTACTACCTCTGAAGGCTTTTGACTAAACTTCAACTTACACGCATTCATGTAAGATGAATGGGCAACAAAGGGCAACAAAGATGATTAAGGGAGTGGAGCACCTCCCTTATGAAGAAAGGCTGAGGGAGCTGGGTCTCTTTAGTTTGGAGGAGACTGAGGGGTGACCTTATTAATGTTTATAAATATATAAAAGGTGAGTGCCATGAGGATGGAGCCAGGCTCTTCTTGGTGGCAAACAATGATAGGACAAGGGGTAATGGGATCAAGCTGGAACACAAGAGGTTCCACTTAAATTTGAGAAAAAACTTCTTAGTGAGGGTGACAGAACACTGGAACAGGCTGCCCAGGGGGGTTGTGGAGTCTCCTTCCCTGGAGGCATTCAAAAGCTGCCTGAACATGTTCCTGTGCGACCTCACCTAGGCGTTCCTGCTCCAGCAGGGGGATTGGACTAGATGACCTTTGAGGTCCCTTCCAATCCCTAACATACTGTGATACTGTGAAGATAATGTAATTTCCTTAACTTCACCTACACAATACAATCAGATGCAACCAAGTTTATTGTCTCATGCCTAGACTGAGTTTCACTATAAGATTAAAAGAAATACTATTCTCAACAGAAGCAGCTAATTATATTGCCATTGAAAGAAAGAGTAGTTACTACATCTCATTTGAATACATCAATACAGAATTGATCCTTGTACTTTTGGTCTGTTTCCATAGCAAAGAGTAAAAATATTCTCCATAAATACAGATAACTAATTCTACTTGCTTGAATTAAACCAAAACAAATGCAACGTTCTATCACTCATAAGAGAGCTTTCAGAAGTTTTTCAGCCAATTTAATTCCTCAGCAGACATAATTTATACATTTGCCTATCTAATTCCAGAAATTATTAAATATTTTCAATGTGTCAGTTACACTTCTACTTATTTAGATATTTTGGTTGCTAAATTATTTGTTTGGCTAGGAGCTCTTTTTGCAATAGGTTTCTCACTGCTACAGCGCCTTACGTGAGCAGGCACTTCCATCAGGGAATATACCTATGCCGGCAAAACCAGATGTTGATGGTTTACTTAGTTTGAAGATTATCCTTTTGGCTCAAATATAAATAAAATAAATGCTACTCTACAAGACACAATAAGCATGCAACATAATATAATGTAAGATATTGTAACATAACATGGAGTAATATAAAAAATGTTTTCAATTTTGTGCCCTTAATGATTGTTCTTAGGTTAGGGATGCTGTTTAAACAAAGAGTGTGACCAAGGAGAAGCTAGACTTTTTTCTGTTTCCTATTCTCCTTTTGCAAATACTTTTTTTTTTTTTTCTGGCAAAATCAGAAGTGTTTTTTCCTGTAAATGTCTACTTGTTGTTCTAAATATCTACCTCTTTGCTGACCACTTCTTATTGAATAACAACATGTTCAGTACAAGAAAAACAGTAATTTCTGAAATAAACTGTTGACACAAAGGACAATCTTGCTCAAAATCAAAGGATTGGTTTTCATTACTAAGCAAAAATACTTTACACAAAGTGCCTATCTATGTCAGCTTAATAAATTTTAAATTAAAATGAAACATCTTTAGAAGTAATTATGACTATATGATTATCAATTGATTTTATTATGACTAGTGCAATTAAGGTATCTTCATAATTAATTTGTCTAGAGATACACAATGAATTGTTGCTAGTAGCATTAGAGATAATGGGTGAAAAAAAAATAAAACCTTCCTGGTAATGGAACAGGTATTGTGAGACCCCATGGCCAGTGCAGATTTATGACTCGATTGCACCTTTCCCCTTTTAACCATATAAATGGGAGGGATGGTCCCAAGATATCTGGTTACTATTATGCACCTACAGTTTCATCGTTATTCAGCAGACTGTGTGCCAAATGAAGCATGTTACATCCTCTGGAGCATAAGATCTAGTGCTGATTAATGGTGATATATTGATCCTGGAGCATTGCTCTGTACACTAAACTTTCAATTGATTTTAAACAGAAAGATTTCCAAAGTAATTCAAAGGTGATTTATTAATGAATTCACATGAACCATAGATTTATTTATTTATTTAAAAAGATAGTTATTTATTTATTTATTTATTTGTGGCTCTGAAAGGTGGGATCTGAAGCTATGTAGAACTGGTCTTGACTGGATACAAGTATTCACCCAGCAGCACTTCTTTAAGCCATGTTTCTGCGAACAGAGAATATCAGCCAACAGCATTTTAAACTAAACTGAAATACCTTTCTTGTGCCGCAGGTGGAGAGCATGGAGGTATTTGAAAGGAGGCAGGGAGAGAATAGCACTAAAGAGATTACACAGAATAGATTTCCAATAGGAAAATACAATTCTTCATGAAGTATTTAGAAATATTTTTTTTTAATTGTTCTGCTGACTTGTGCTTGAAACAGAAATACAATTTTAGATAGACATGTACAATTCTATACACAAATACTCCTCATGCAGTTACTACTTGTGTAACTGCTTGATAAAGGTTGGGTTTATAAAGTGCTAAAATAATTTTGTTATAGTAGGTCAAAATTTACAAGGAGACTGAGTCCACTGAAATGTACCTCAAAACCAATCTGCCCATGAAAGTTTCAAATCGGAGTACTTTCAAAATAATTTCTGAAATATGTCAGGAATTTCAGGTATGAAGTTACTGAAATATTAATATATAGCTAAAGAAGATGCTGTCTTCTTGAGTCTCACAGTTCTGTCATGCTAATAACATTACAAAGACAAATGTTACATAATTAGTCATTATTATCTTGTTGATATGTAAGTATATTGTAATAATATTAAATCTACAACAGTACAGAAATAGATCTGCATAAAATGCGTACAGTGATTTCTTATGCTGCAGCCTCCAGGCTGCCATCATGTTCATTGCTCATGTTTCATTGTGGTGTTCAGGGTGACAATTCAGCAAATTTCAAATTCATGATTCTGCAGAAGTTCTATATTTTTTCTGTATTCTTAGACCATTAACCACACTAAAAGCTATTTCAGTCTTCTTTGTCCAATGCAAAGGAATAGCAAGGGCTGATTCATCCCCAAATACAGGAAGTACTAACGAGAACATTTGTTCGAAGACTAAACTGAATCATATGCTTATCCATATTCATGGTGACAGAAAATAAAACCTTTATTTGCGTGTAAGCCAGGCTGGACATGCACATTTGGAAGGACACACGGAGACATTACCCTGAGAATTGAAGAAATTATTGTAAACCTGAGGCCTGAGAATATTAAAAAAATTCTTCAGTCCACTAAAGAGATTTTAAATTCCTACATTTGGAGCATGATAAATAGGGGAACATGAACAGAATTATCCTCCTCTACAGGCTTCCATTGACAGAAACATGAGATACGACTCTCTAGATACATGATCCTCTTACCGATCCAATCCATTGAAGTTACTGGCTAGAGACAAACAATTCATAGAAAGATAGAAAAGGCTTGAAAAAGGCAAATCAAATAGACAAATTACATTAACTTTTTCACACCACTTCACATGGTACACACTGAATATAAACAGCTTGTTTTGTTTCATATGAGTTGTTTCCTTCCCCATCACTTACAAATTCTGATTGATAAGGCAGATTCTTATGGCTTTGGACTCCAGAACATCTTGCCAGTCCTCCATGGACAATAGGTTTTCAGTCAGGTTTTCCAGCAAATCTGTCTGCTCTGTCATACTTTGGCCTTCACCTTTTCCTTTGAATACAATTACATTTGATGACAGTCCTGTATGACATGCAACATAGTAGTAATAGAGTATCTTACAAGTTTTGTAAGAGCACTATAATGACATAGCATCACATTTATCTAGACATGTTCAACATGACCCTATACTATCAAATGTCATTTCAGCAGCCATTCGGATGAATCTTTGAGCTTCACTGGAGTTTATCTCCGAAGGTGTTTGAGAACATAAATAAATAATCACAGGCAAGTTTTACTAAATAGATGTTGTGGTTTAACCCCAGCTGCAACCAAGCACCATACAGTCACTTGCTCATCCCACCCCCTCAGTGGGTTGGGTGAGACAATAGAAAAAAAAAAAAATGGGTTGAGATAAAGACAGTTTAATAGGACAGCAAAGGAAGAGAGAATGATAATAAAAGAATATACAAAACAAGTGATACATAACGCACATGCTCACCACCCACTGGCTGGTGCCCAGACCATCCCCAAGCAGCAGCCACCACCCCCCTGGCCAATTCCCCCCAGTTTTATTGCTTAGCATGATGTCATATGGTACAGAATATTCCTTTAGCCAGTTTGGGTCAGCTGTCCCAGCTATGTCCCCTCCCAGCTTCTTGACGCTCCTCACTTTCTCATTGGCAGGTCAGTATGAGAACCTGAAAAGTCCTTGAGTGTTTAGCAACAACCAAAACATCAGTGTATTATCAATATTATTCTTATTCTAAATCAAAAACACAGCACCATACCAGCTACTAGGAAGAAAATTAACTCTATCCCAGCCAAAATCAAGACAATATAACAGCTGTCAGCTAAAATGTAGGGTTAGTAGCACCCAATGGATTCCTGGTGTGGGAGTAAACGTTAAAAAAATCTAGGTAATGCCTAACAATTAAGGTGCTATCTTATTTACTTACTTATTCCATGAAATATTTTTTAAAAATATATTTCCTGAAGGAAAACAGCCATGAATGTGGAAACCATTATTGGTTTTTGCATGTATGAACTTGAATGTAAAGTGTCAAAGTTACTGAATTCCTAGGTAGGCACATAACTCAACCCAGGAGAATTCAATGTCTCCAATATCTCTAGGATTTGGACCCTCATTGGTATAACACTGAAAGTCTTGAAATGTTTTCTGTTTATGAAGAATAGCTTGGAATCCTGTTCTGATAGAACATGTTATTAGTAACAGAAAATAAGGAGAATTACTGTAACTTCAATTGCTGTGCTACTGACATGCTGCAACCTGTCCCTAGCTTTCTAAATCAGTCTTTGTTTCATATTGCTTCCTCTGCTTGCAATTGTTGTTGTCTTCTGCTCATTTGCAAAAAATTTGCCATTTCATGAGTCCCTGAGGGACTCATGGATAAGGAGCATGTCCTCTTGTTCATAATGTATCATTGCTTTTCAGTATTGAGAGATAGTAATAATTCTTAAATGGTTGCCTGGTCTTTACTCACTTTACTTGAACTAATTTCCATGGAAGCCACTAGGAGAGGTGATGAGCACAAACTGAGCAAGAACCTTCCAGCACTGATGCTTTGAAAAGAGCATAGTCTACCTATTAGCTTTAGCACTGCTGAGTTTAGCATCAGCTAAAAAAGCTGTTTGTCTGTATAGTGGCAGGTGTTGACTAGTGAGTTGGAAAGACTTTGCCAAGAAACTCATAGCTATGATTACTTTGACAACTGAGATTAATGCATTCTGCAATGTCTTTGAGCTTTCAAGCTTCTTTTGAACTCCTTTTAGAGTTTTAGCAAAGTTTTTTTTTTGTTACGTCTACAGTTGTGGAATATAGTTTAGAGCTTGTTTAATACATATGCATATGTAATATAGATAAATAATATCACATTTGCTTTATATATGTATAAAAGCAACACAAAATAGTACATTTTATTATCTATATCACATTGCATATTTTTCACCTCATGATTTCCAGGGTGTGTTAGATATAATCTTTTTACTACATGCAAATTGAGCTTATCTTCAGGCAGCAGTTTGAAAAAATTAAGCTTCCACATCAGGCACAACTGGGAATGTATACATATCTCTGAAATCAGCAGGGTCCATTGAAGAGCTGGCCATACGTTACAAACTTAAATTGACATCTAATAGATCCTTAGAAGGCACGACTACTGCTGTTCTGGCTCATGTTTATGTTTCTCTGCTTAGGTGTGCTCTCAGCTTTTGACATTTTTCCAAAAGCAAGAGCAGCTCTTTTTTAAGGAGAGGAAAAACAACCTTTCCCATAAGCATTGGTTCTGCAGGCACATAAAGGAGCTAAAATCTTGGCCCAGGCTCTTAATGTGAGTTCGTAGTGCCACAGAGGGCCACTACTGGCCTTAAGATATGTTGACCAAGTAATTAATTTAGTCATGGGTTATTTCATTTGTTTCCAAGTGTGCCATAACTATGGAATCATCCTGATGTGTTCTATGCCCTCATATGAGATTAACATGTTGACTTTTTTTTTTTTTTTTTTTTTTTTTAATTTCCAGTCAGATAGAGAAAAGGAAGAGCTGGTGAAAGCATCCAGCAGCTGGCGATGAAGTAGATTTGGCAGACACACTCCTTAGGCTGCCTGCTAGCAAACAAGAACAAAATTCAGAGTAGCACACGAAAGTTGTGTATTATATAAATCTCATTATCTGTATTTATTTAGGAGGTATTAAACATCTTTCAGCACTGTATGAAGTGAGGATGCCCATGGCCATGACCTCTTCTAGTTCTAAACTCTAATTTGAGGTATTGCAATAGCTGCTGGAAACTGTGAAATAATCCACGTTTTTTTCCACAGGGAATATCGTGATTTAGGTGTGTTATATTTTGCAAGTGCCAACAGAGTGCTAAAAAATCTCTTTCAGCTCTTTTCTTAATCTGCACTGGATCTCAGACATGAGCTGCAAGCAATTTTTGATGGTAATGTTAGTTGGAGGCCATTAGAGGTACAGATGCTGTAGATTTGGCAATACACATCGAGAAGGCTCAGGCTGGAAGTTAGAGGTCCTGGTAATACAAACCATAATATAAAATCTCTGCTTTCTAAGGAATTATTGAAAGTTATTATTGTCAGCTTTAAATATTTAATCTAATAAAATCAGGTGCCAAAGCAGGTCACATGTTTGAGTACTACTTGTGGGAAATTGTTGCAGTGTTTATTGTATACGGATGCAGAAACAGGATTTTTTTAAACTAAATTGGAGGTCCAGATGTCTTTCTAGCCTCAGATTTTTTGAAGTTAATTCTTTGTAAACACATCAGTTCACTACAAGAATTTATAATAGGTCTGATGGCATCACAAAGAGAATAAAAATGTTATTATGTTTTATGATGTTACTATGTTTTATAATATCACATACGTTTTGAATCCTCTACTTGATACATCTGTCTGACCGAGCAGAGTTAAATCCTGGGGACTTAAAATAAAGAGAGACTGAGTTAGATCATAGTAAGGAAACACTGTGAACAGCTATCAATTAAAGAAGTGTCCTGCTTGGTTCCATTCAAGCTAGTAAAATAAGATTTTGCAGACTCCATAGGAAAATATTGTAAAATAACCTAAACCACAACCAAAATGCTCAAGATCTATTCAGGCTCTTACCACTTTAAAAGAAACATTACATTCTTCAGGCTTGAACCTAGGGGTGTTGAACCACTAACAGACTTCAAGTCTATACAGGTGAGAGGTTGAACATCTTGCCAATAATTACAGTAGCATCATCCACTCCCACTGAGTGTTTGACCTGGCTGCTTAGCCTACATCTGACATACAGCAGCTGGAACTCTGGTGATGCTCATGTTCCAGCTGGGAAGGAGCAAACACCGGGCTCACTAGGAAGCAGGAGCTCACAGGCACAGCTGTCTCTCAGCAGAGATTGTTCCTGCAGCCAGGTGGTCTAGCTTAATGAACAGTGCAGTCAGGAATCAGTTACAGGTTAGAGGCAATGGTCATATTGGCTGTCTGTCTGCTGAGACTGAGGTTTGCTCGGATGAGTCTTCCTTTCAGCATGTTTTGTTTTCTTTTCTTGGTGGTTTTGTGCTAAGTATTCAGTAGTGGAATGAGGTAGAATGGAGAATGTGCTTAACTGTGCTAGTATGTTTCCTTTGCTTCATCCTGCCAGGAAGCAGGCTCCAGGTGGAAAATTGTCTTTTAAGCTGCTACATTGCAGCTAAAATGTGTGTGAGCGATCCCCTCTTTGGTTTCAAGAGGAACTGTGTTACTAGCTTACAAAGGTCAGACAGTTAAAGTGAGAGACAAAATACAGGTGCATTTCTCTTGTAATGATGGAATATTAATAAATAAGGGTTAATGTGTAACTAAGTAGAACAGGCATTTGCTGTTAAACATCTTGTTTTGGCCTAGTTGGATCCTTGGGGTGAGCTTTAATGTAAGGCCTTGGTTAAAGAGGATTTTTCCCAAGATTCTTTAATAAACTGACCCCTTATTTCATAATGGTTAGTGAATGACTGAAGGAGAGAAGGACTACAGAGAGCTGAAAACTTCAGATCTGTAATTTTGTTACTGTGGAGAAAAAAAAAAAGGCATTAAATGCTACCTTAACTTGCAATGTGACAAAAATTTCATATGGATACCACCACACAATTTTCTAACCAACCTCAGTAGTAGGAAAAATAAAACCCTGTATGTGTATTAGAAAGGTTTAGGATAATTTTGCTTCCCTCCTCTCCCTTTGATGTAGGATCCAGGCATATCTACAACCTACACATTCTCTGGAGTGTAAAACCTCTCTCTGCTTATTAGTGCAACCATATTAAGGAAATGGGAAAGAGGCTTATTCACTGAGTTAGGAATGAAGGAAACTGAGAAAAGGTCCAAATTTTCCCTTTCTTAAAGAATTCTGGTTTGCAGAACTTGTAGGTAGCAAGTTTATGCTAATGTATAGTGAAAGTAAAGCAGGGATAAACTGTAACTGAGAAACTCCTAATTTGCATTCAACACATTTAGCTATGCTGAATGTAGATGTGTGCAACAAGACTGTCATGGTGACTGAGTCACCCAGTACTCTCTGAAAAGAAGGGGATCAAAACACCTGAGATGGATACTAGTGATGCTGAAAAAAGGTGAGTTTTCTTGCAAACAAGGAGACAAGGACAAACTTGCAGACAAGGAGACAAGGCGACAATTATTTTCTTTTTTGCCTGCACAAATGCTTCTCTAAGGGAAAGAAGTCACTCCTGCTGTGTTCTTTGTGTCCTATAATACTTCAAATACACACAAGTACTTGCTCAATCCAGGGGGAAAAAGAGAAAAAAAAAAAAAATTAGTTCTTAAAAAAAATGCCAAAACTTAACACTTTTTAATATGAACACTTGGTGGTTAGAATAATACTAAAAAAAAAAAAATCTTCTTTCATTGAAAGTAGTGACCAGATGTATCCCTTAAATCTATGTTCAGTGTTATGGAGAAGAAAGGACCTAGTCCCAGTAGTAATAAATAACAAAATGCAGTATAGTAACAGGAGAAGGTAGACAAGTGAAGAAGAAATGCAAGCAAAGAAAGATACATCCTGCCAAACAAGAATACTGTAAAAAGTCAGGAGAAAAAAAGTAGAAATTCAGAAACAGATAGTAGAACAGGAGAATAATTAATCAGGATAAAAGAGAATCAGGGTAAAATCTTAGTTCCACCGGGGAACTGGCTCAACTCCTAATCCAACCATGCCATTTTTGGATAATACAGAGGATATAGGAAAAGATGACAGACTGGACATAAAGAAGGTGAGATTAAGAGAAGATTTCTTTTTTTTTTCCCTCTGGGGTATGTTTGCAATATGGAGTATAGCTACACTCACATATGGTGGAAAGATGTCCTGTATTTTTTGTTTGCTTTTTTAATCTGCTGTTAGATGAACTGTCTGCCAATAGCTTCCAATTTACTGTAAGTGGAGCATATAGGCCATTTTAAAATTTAAATCTCACTGTCTCCCATCCTTCAACAAAGCTGTATAATTTTGAGTTCACTGTTTATTTGTGATTTTTTTTTCTTTATAATAGTATCTGGAATAGAAAGAAGGTCTGAAAGTATATTTAAGTTTCTTTTTATTTATCTTTTCTATGCTTTTCAAAGAATTTTAAATTGGTCTAATGCTATCTCGAATTTGTCTGACATGTTTAAAAGTATAACTCTGAGGAACCTCACAAATGCAGGACAGTCTGTATGAAAAATCGATATCAAGTTCAGAAACCATCATAAATGATCATGATTTATGGCACCACATCAAAAGCAGATAAGTGCTAAAATTCATAATTCATTGTAATAGTATCACAGTCAAGCCTGACAAAAAAGTCATCGTGTTTATACTCAGATGGTTCAGACGAGTAATTTATTCATTCTAAAAAATAATGTACTGCAAAAATACTCACAGGGCTCTAGACTCTGTCAACAATAAAAAGCTGTATTATGTATACAGGTCCATGCACGGAAAGTGCCCTTCAAGTAGCCTCCATGAATGTATTAAGGATATACAGTATCCTGATATGCTAAGTGATCTTACTTGACATAAACTTTTCATGCATTAACTTTTTAGTAAAAATACCATTGAAAATAATTCTTTATCAGTGCTCCAAGCTAGATGACTGTGTCCTCCCTGGCTCCTATGCTACCTTTGCCGACAGAGGCTACAACTAATCTGAAGTTTTACAGTCATATAGAAAAGTTCACCTCATCTCCTAAAATGCCTGTAAAGGCTTATTGATCACATGTATAATTTGTAGAAAGTTTACAGAATTTTATTAATAATAGATGATCAGAAGGTAAGTTCCAAGTAAGAAGAAGAAAATTTCTTATATCTCAAGCCTTCCTGAGACGGGGACAATTTATCTTAATTTTGCTTGTCTAACTAATAGGCAGAAATGGCACAATGGATGGAAGAGCCTAGTATTGGCTTTTGTTCTGTAAATTAGAAACTGATTGTAGGAAATAAAAATTGTAGAATGTAAGAAGATAAAAGGAAAACAAATAAGAACGCTGTTTCAGAAAATGGAATAAAC
The DNA here is from genome assembly GCF_037038585.1 of Patagioenas fasciata. NCBI lineage: Eukaryota > Metazoa > Chordata > Aves > Columbiformes > Columbidae > Patagioenas > Patagioenas fasciata. The sequence goes on from NC_092523.1 coordinate 37,035,056, forward strand.
TTAAAAATAAATTTTCTGTGTTACTATGCTTGGATGCCATTAGGGCAAGAGAAGTCTTAAAGATGATTTCTGCTTGATTATCCAGCTGAAATCCAGATGACCTCTTGCTGTAAGAGTACTTGAAACATTTAATAAAAAATGTAAGTTCTAGCCATAAAATATAATCCTGATTAATGTTAATTTTGAAAAATTATGGGTTTTTAATCTATATTTGATTTGCCTAATATAATTTTTATATTATGTTCATTAGTATGGTTTATAAACAAATTGGATTGTTTGCTTTCATTTGGTTATTTTTTCCCCTTCTAAAATCTCATACAATGTTATCCTGAATAGGTAGCTGCTGTCTTTTTCCTTAGAACCTGTTATATTTTGGTGATGGATACAACTATTTAAAATTCTTTTACATATGTATACCTGGTTAAAAAGTTAAGTGCTTATGACTTAACAAAATAGAAGTGTTGGCCTGTTATGATCCTTGGCTTTTAGGATATCCTGTAGACTTTCACAAGCCAGAGATTTATCATGTGAAAATAAGTATGTTTTAATGTTTTTATTATTGTTTTAAATGCTTAAAGCAAAGAAGATTGAATACTTTCTCCTTGGAACCTATTTTGTCAAGAAAAAAAAAGATACTAAAATATCTAATAAGCCTATATAAACTAAAACCAGCTGAGAAAAAGTAGTCTTACTGATGTCTCATTGTGAGAAGATTTCTCATGTGCAATGAGTAAAATGAAAGCTGGACTTAACACAAGATATAGGTACACATATTTCCCCTTGCAGCAGACAAAGGCGCTGTGTCTTCATATGGTCTCTCCTTTCCTTACAGCTGAGGTTTTTTTCTGACTGTAGCCAGAGCTTCAGCTGTAGAAATTTCTCATCCTTATTTCATATCCTAGCTGCATTGTGCCACTAACAAAACAATCCATATATTATACCCATATTGCATAGCTATTGTTAAATTCTTTTAGTGACTCCCGAACAAAACACCTGTTCCATTTCGGTTAAAAATTAAATACTCTTTTGTGAACATAAAATAATCAGTCTTAGTCCAAAAAGTTTGTTAATGCTTTGAGATACTTTTTGTTTCAGATCTAAAATCTTTCTGAAGCCACAGTTCCCCAGTGAAATTTAATTGTAACTCTTCTTGTAACAGGCAGAAATGAAAGATATTGCTAGAAGACACGTGTAGAAAAATTGACACCAACAAAAAACCACTTCCGTGTAAGTTCAGAATATGATTTGTTCACAGAGTCATTATTATATCCAGGTAACTTAGACAGTCTGGTTCTCTTCCACTTGTCTAAACTTGGTCTCAGATATTTGGAATTCTAAATCTTAACCGCAGGTAGTAAAGATTGATTAAAAAGGGAAACTATTTTAAAAAATATCAATTCCCAATCTCCAGTCAGTTATTCTCTTTAGAACTAATTAGTGAAAAATTACTTGTTTGAAGTAATCACATCAGTTGATACATTTTGCATTTTAGTTGTAGGCGGGCACTCAATTTAGACACCTCCTGCAAATGAGCAGATGACCTGTGGAAGGAACCTGTATAAACACTGTATGGAAACCTGTGTTTTTCTCAACCAATAACCATGTCGATATGACTCTGTAAGCACTGTATGCATTAGTTCATAGGACTGAGTGTAAGAGTTTGAACACTGTTGTACTTTGAAAAATCTGAAATGGGTTTAATTTCTTGTTCTGTGGGGAGATTTTTGGGAGTCATCTTTACTTTCTATAAGATCACTAACCAATCATTCCTCCAAAGTTCTTCCCTGTGTTCAAGCTTTCCTGCTCCTATCTTCATTTTGCCTGAATAATATACTTTACAAATAACTACAACTTTAAAAATAATCAAATAAAACCTGGCATAATGGATAGGGTTTTGTTATTAATATATTTTAAGTAGCTGAAAGTTGCATCATTAATTTGTGAAGGAAAATAAGATATTTTAATAAAGAAGTAAATTGTAAGCATTTTTATTACAGAGAGAGCAGAGAAAACATTTTTTTCATGAACTATACAAAATAAATATTTGACAAAAATAACAGTAATAAAAAATTAAGGAATATTAGATTTGGGGACAATAGGGAATAAATGCAGCGCTGGGGAGAAAGTGAGGAAGACAACTAACACATGATACTGGTGCATGGTAACATCTGCAACCTGAGAATAACCATCACTAGCGGGATATTTCCTCCTCCCCTCTTTTTTTTTCGGGGTGGGGATGGTGGGTGGAGAGGAGAGGATGGTGAAAATTTTCACGTGTTGTTTTTGCTTCTATATGAATTACAGAAGGTTCAAATTCAGCTATAGTTCAATCACCCCATTTTTTCCTTAGTTGTCTAGTATCTGCAGTGATACTCAGAATCTCCAAGTTTCACATTTGCAGTCTAATTAGCACTGAATGTAACTTATTGTATGTTTTGCTTTCAGTTAATTTAGACATAGGTAAACTGAATTTATACTCGGTATGTAGTGACTATGCTTGGTTGAAAGCATATCTGACAAATTGTAGTTAGAAGTATATCAGTTCCATTTTAGACTCTTGTCATTACAGATAAAGTTATAAAGAAATGAATTGCCTTAGTAATTACTTCAGGTACTGTACATGGACACAGCTGAAATTTAGCAGATTTACTGCACATGAGTAACTACAGATTTATAGTATTTACAGCTAGGATTCTTTTTAAACTTTTGTTTTTCTGGTTTTTTCCCATTTCATCAGGAAATAAGTTTTTCAGAAACAACAATTTAAAAAGTATATATTTTTAGCACCTTCTTGTCAGTAGCATTTTGTCGTTTGAATACTCAGCATTCATGCTGAATGCTCATCCAAAATTCATTCTACAATACAAACTAATCTGTCAGTCACTGTTTAAAGCCGCTTGTTGTTGTAATTGTTTATACTGTTTATAAAGTTTCTTCTTAAGCAAATGGAAAATATTTTTGTGATCACTGGTGGTATAACTAAAGGTTTGGTAAGAAAATGTTGATGGTGGTGGAAACATGGGCTTGAGAAAAATGGGGATTTTATCTGAGAATAGGTTAGATGTTTAAGTTGCATAGTTACTGTTTCTGAGCTCATAGAGGACTTGTGGACATGAGCTGGTGTAGGAGTTCATCAGCCCAGCTCTCTGCTTCCTGACCTCACTTTGGTAACACTGGGATTTTTGAAGGAGGGACCAAAAGACTTTATGATGATAGAGCTGGAGGGGACATAATACAGAACTTAAAAGATGGTTTTGCGTAATATTCTGGTTTCATTTGAAACATAAGCATCCTGTCTTCAAGGTAAATGGTTACAAATAGTGAAAATTAATTCCGCTGAATTATTGTTTTGCCTTTTCAGGTATGATATCCACTGCATTATACTGCATTCTAATGTTTTGGGGCTTTTTGCCTTTTTTTTTTTTTTTTTCCTTCAAGTGTGCTGGTTTTCTTTTAATTAAAACTGCCTTTATTATGGGTGGATGTAACTGCTAATTAAACTTGAGCATTGTTTTAGAACTTCATAATGTTTTAATTATCAAGAAAAGCTATACACATCTAACTATAAATATTTCTTGCCATAATGTGAGTGACAGAAGGGGTAGGCATCATAGAAAAAATACTCACAAATGATAGCCACAAAAGATTATTGCTCTAAAGACTGGAGCTTAACAAACTGTAAAGGTTGTGCTAAATGTGATATGTAAGAATGTTTTGCACACTTAGTATTATATTCTGAATTACAATGGAAAGAAATACTTCAGATCACAATTGTCTAGAAATGATCGTAATGAGATAATAACTAATAAATTACAAGTGTTTTCAAACAAATGACTGAGTTTGAATTTTTATCCTGAAAAAAGAATATGCTTTATGTGATTTAGATGATACTCTAATATGAGTAGCGCTTCTTATACCAAGTACACTGTGCTAAACAAGGGAAAAAAACATAGTACAGGAAAAAATACATTCAGGAAATAACATGTTACACAGGATGTCACTAAAGTGGATTACTGAAGTCTAGGTAGGGTTTTAAAAAAGCAATTGTCAGTTCCATGTCTGCAGCTTTCTTACAGGCGCATGGTGAACTTCAGACTTTGCAAAGTTGAGCAAACAGACTGTATGCAGTAGAAATCTAAACAACTGTTTGAATGGCTGATTTGGAGGTTTTTAAGAGCTGCAAATTCCAGTGCCTGCTTCTAGAATTCATTTTTTACTGAATTCATCAACTCACAAAGACTGAGAGCTGCATAAGAAAGAACTGTTATACAGCTGCTTTGTTAGCAGCCTTCCAATGTCATGATAACTGTCATTTTATCATTTGGAAAGACTTCAGTGTGAAACTTTACGGACTGGCTCAAATTGGATATGGATACTATTGACACTTGGAGATAAGGTGGTGCAGCAAGAAAAGTAAGCTTTTTATATTATGTTAATTGTTTGCAATTCAAAAAATGGCAGGTCTATTGGAATGTTCTTATGGAGAGACATCCACTCATTCCACCTTACAGTCGTATTTCTAAGGGTTCTGTTTTCTTTTTACTCTTCTCAGAAGAGAATATCATTACTTATTCAGTTTCAAATTTTGATTTTTTGAATGTTAAATGTATTTTTAATATTTAATCATCCATATTAGATCATGATTAGATAAAGGTTTTCCTTGTTTATGCATTTTTAAACATAATTTTTAAAGTTTGGATGACAAAATTTTAATATAAAAGTGAAAATTATGAGAGAATAGAGCATTTATGTGAAATTTTAAAGGAATATATGGGAGGGATAATGTTTAAAAAAAACCAAAAAAACAAAAAAACGTGAAGGGTATAAAATTCTTGTATGCCACAGCATGGAACTGTGAATCTGACCCATGGTTAAAGCCAGACACTGTTGCCTCTGAGACAGAGTAATTCCTCCAGCACACAGGATCCAAACACAAAGAAGTTAGAATTTTACATCTGTAATAGAAATCATAGTAACACTGAACTGGAAGGGACAGCTGTCTGTAATCGCAGGTAACTATCATAATAAATGTTGATTTAGGGTAGCTCAAGTGAGGCTTCTTTCCTTACTCTTTCTCCTTGTTTACCTTTGTTCCCACCTGTTTAAAGGATTAAGAATAATGAGTGAAAATAAAGATATACTATATTCAGATAGTGCTAAGCTGCCCTTGATTGAACTGACTAAATCAGCTTAAAACAATTGTATTTTTTATAAATAATGATAAACAACTGTAGTTAGAATTAGAGATTCATTGTATTAGGTGTTTCGTGGAAATGAAGTAATTTTCTTTAAGGGTTTCTAATCTTATCTGAAATAACCCACTGAGTAAAAGTAGGACAGAGATAGCAAGCCAAGAGGAAAACACACAAGCAGGCTAGTTAAGAGGCAAAAGTTAACGGAGGCAATTTGTCTAATATTTTTTTACTTTTCTAAATAGATACTATTGGCTAAATAAGAATGCTACTCAATTTATTAGTGGTAAGGAGCTCAATATCTCATAGATATCAGGAAAAAGTGGGAGCTGAGGAAACAGTTATCATCTTCAGTTCCATTCATGTGTAAACAGTGCAAAAACAGTCAAAGTTAAAACCTTTAGGAGCAACTAGCTGGATGAGGTTACCAAGTGACCTCATTTAAACTGTTCCAGTTGTTCTGTTTATCTACCTCTGACAAAAATGGATATACATACATCTTGAAGCCCTCAAGAAACAGAAAAAATATTTTGCACCCTACTTGACATTAAAATATGCTCTCTCTGAAGTTATAGGAGCAGATTTGCCCCTCTTTCTTCTGGTAGAGTATAAATGGGCACATGATTATCTTTTGTGCTGTCATCAAGAGAGTACAAAAGGTCCTAAGCAACAAGTACATTATATTCATTCAGTGCTATAAATGGAAAAGTTGTTGATGCAGAAAATATATTACATTTCAATTATACAGTTTCCTTCCCACTCCCCAAATATTGATATGTGCATACTTCATCACTGAGTGTTAGGCAGCAACCCTGGCTCTGTGTGTTGCCTTTGTGTACCCCAGCCCTAGAGCCCCCCCGTGCCAGCAGTGCAGTGAGCACAAGCTGGTGGAGAAGCCACACATGGAGGATTTCATCCTCAGTAGCTGAGAATTCAGAAAAAACCAACACTATCAGTCGGTGTAATTAGCATGGTACTTGTTTCCATTTTACTTCATACATTTAACAACCTCTGTCTGACTGCTCAATGAATCCTTGCAGGGAAAAGGCATCTGTCTGCTAAGCACAGACAAAGATAAAACGTATCATACCAAAGGTAGCTGTAAGAGTAATCTGTGCCCTGTAGGTATCTCTGTGGGTGAAACCTCCCCTGGAAATATTGCTTCATAAGTGCCTCAAAATCATTCAAAATGGGGAAAAATCTGCACAAGTGACCTCCACTGTTTCTTCAGCCACAGACAATGCGGGGTGAAGATGCACAACAATAGTTGCAAGCTGGCACCTAGTTATCTGGCCACAGAGAGGAAGGTCGTGCCATACTCAGCTATATTGCAAAAGATTCTGAAATTCAGAGTTGGTAAAACATGATGCTTTCTTTTAACTGTTGTTTTGTTGGCATATTGTGTACATGTACACAGGCACGTCGCAAGAAGAGCCAGAGGCCACAAATGGATGTCAAAGAGCAAGTTTTGTTTTAGTTACCTCTCTACTGGGGGATCTCCGAAGTCACACCTAAGTTCCCAGGCAGAGGTGACACAAATGGGGACTCAGGCGCTGGTCAGTTCAGCCCTGCTGGAAGATCACTGGGCCTGCTGAGCTCCTCTGTATTTCAAGGCTTCAGGCAGGCGCAGCCTCCCGCTCTTTCTCATAACAAAGCAGGAATCTTAGACATAGTGTTAAGGTGCCTAGAGTTTCTCACAGGCCTATGTTATCTAACACAGAGGTTCTACTCATCAAGCACACAAGGTCAGTAAAACAATTAGTGTGATGTATGTGCTTTTTCTACAGACAGGTGCAAGTCACTTGAGTGTATTTACATTTAACTAACCTCCTTGCCAATCTTGTGCTATATTCCCATACACATGAAATTAGAACTTGACTATAACTAGACATTTCAGTAAAGATTTAATATTTTAACTGTGAAGACTGGGGCATACACAACTAAAACAAAAAGTAATGTCTACAGAAATTATCAGGAAAATTGTTAAATTCCATGGCCAACAGTTTTATAAGTCTTTATAAGTTTTATAAGTCTGATCTCTTCAGATTGTTCCCTGATTTGATAAGAGCCTTTTCACAGGACAAACTCCAGCTACAATTTCTGCCAGGTAAGTGATATCTTGACTGTATCTGTGCACCTCTTCATTCATTAGGTGATTCTGGTATGCACTGGGAAAACAAACGAACTGCTGATGTTAGGTGGGAGGATTGCTCAATGACATATGCTCATTTCTATTGGTTTATTTGCACACAGGGAAAAAACAAAGCACAGATGAATTTTTGACAATGACATCCCTATAATGCACTTGAGGCAGGAAACCAGAAGGTGATATTAACCTAAGTGACAAAGGTACCATTCTGGGGTGATATGACCAACAAGGGCATTGGCAAGTCATGCCAACCACCTCAGTTGGAAACATTAAGTGACAAAAACAATAGCTCTAGTTGGGCCAAGATGCATCAGCAGATGTTCCCCAAGTCCATGCTGCTGGACTGGTGTGAACGTGTTTCTGTATAGATCATATGTGTATATGTGTGTGCATGTGATGAATTAAAAACCGCACTTGGAAAGAACTCCTGGGTAAGTGGTGTGGTTCTGTTCTTCTGGCTATCTCACCCTGAAATTCCAATCTGACAAGCCCAAAGTGTTACAGATTTAGAAAAACAGACAAAAATATGAGAAGATATAGTTATACCAACTTAATAGTAAGAATACAACAATTTTAATAGCAATATTACTGTAACAAATAAGTTTTTGGCATTCCTTATTCTGATACCAGAATAAGGTAAACTAATATAACTTTTTGTTTAAAGATTAAAAAAAGCCATGGAAAAAAGGCTGTATTTATTGTGGTAAAGATATAACTAGGGGCTTTAAATGAAAAGAAAGTCAATTATCTTGTGCTTCAATTAGGTTACAGTAACCGTCATTAGTTTTAGCTTGGCTGAAAACATCTCTGTGAGAATTAGTGCTATTTTTCCTGCTTTTAAAATTATCATTAAGTCAGAGAAAAACAACATTTGACTTGTACTGGATCATATATAGAGCTTCCATGATATTGTACAGAGCATGACAAATTGGATTTCTCATAAATGCAGACTAATACATAAGTATCAATAATTTCACACAGAATATAACCATAAAGTACGAACTATGCTGCAGAGAAAAGATTTGTGACAACATTAGTAATTGTGATTAGTATAATATTAGTATAGAAAGTCTGATGTGACTCCTAAATGTAGCATGGAATAGGCTGCAAGAGAAAAAGATTTCAGTAGATGGAAGAGGCATTAAATATCAAGGAAAAATAGATCTTGCATAATTAGCTATGATAATAATGTAGACAGAAAAAGCATGTGTTTCTAAAGTGATGTGCACTTGTGCCAAAGCAGACACTGAACGTAAACACCAATCAGCATAGAGTCTGTCATATGACAAAGACAAGAAGGTCCTCTTTTTTTTTTCTTTTTTCTTTTTTTTTTTTTTCCTAGGACTAAATGAGGACCCCTTTAAGGAAGAAAGGAAAATATTTATCTTTAAATAACGCAACAATAAGGGCTAGAGCCCTTGTTTTGCTACCCTTTGTGCTTGAAACACATTCAGGACCTCTGCTGCTTTAAGACTTGTTTTCATTTTTAAGGTACTGCTTGCAATGCAAGTTAGGCCTTAATGTAGCCTTGAGGATCTAGGCAAAAGCACCCAACTGGGTGTAGGGCCTATTCCCTACTTTTTAGTTTCACTGTGTAGCTTCTGGCAGTAACCTCCTCAATTTCTGCAGCTGGTGTGGTCTTACAGAAATAACACTATGTGAGTATGCACAGATGGGTGATATAGTAGGACTGTTTCTTCCGTTGTCTCTCAGCAAAGTTTCCAGTTTTGGTCGAAACCTCTACTTTTCTGTCCGTTTTCTTTTGAGGTAGGTTTGTAAGACTGTTGCATATGACCCACAACTTCTGCAATAAGCTGAATAGTTACTGTGAAAAGATCCCTGGAGAGAAAACAACCTTTTACTTGACAAAAATGAGTCAAAATGCCAACTGCTCAGCTTCTAAGATCCAGAAAATGCAGACATCTTAATTAATTTCGCTTCTTTGTTCCTAAATTATATGAGTATGAAAGCGAACAAAAAAAATCAAAAGGAATTAAACGGAAATATGCCTCTGGTTGCAAAATAATGTTACTGTTTTAGTGAAAGAATAATATAAAAATTCAAAAGTTCGGAAACTATAGTATGTTCCCTATAAGCACTGAATAATTCAGTAAACAGGATTATGGTAATCTATTTAAAAAAATATATATATATAATTTATTTAATGCAAGATTTTTAACCCTCTGGACATAATTATATAATTATTAAAATTATAAACATTTAAAATAGTTTGAATGTATTTTCACTGAATATTTATGTAGATAAAAATGATAAATAAGAAAAAAACTATTAAATGATGCAAAAAGGATTATGAAACATTGTCATTTATTCTCTGTATGTAGTACAACAGTAAGCAGAATAACAAAATTAAGTGGGTTGCTCAGGCAAAAAAAAAAAAAGTCTGCGAAAAAATATAGGCACTAAGTATTGTTATTATGTGCACACATTAAAAATACAGACATATATGTATGACTTTGGTTTACCCAAAATCAAGGTGTTCAGAATCCCTGCAGAATCCTGATGCACATTCCCATTGAACTGACAGTAATATTATCAAATATGAATGTTCTTGTGGCCCAAATGAATAATTTTTGGTTTTCAGTACATTTTGCTTGCTAAAAATCAGTGAAAATAAACCAAGACACATAACTGAGCCAGATCGCCAAGTTGCTGTGTCCCGTCCCAACAGATGGGATGAGGGATGAATTAACTCTAAATGCAACACATGCCCTGACTTAACAGATGAGACCAGGTGTGAATTAACTCTGGGTTAATTCTGCATGGTTATGTGAAGTGAATGACAGAAAATAACTTCCGGGGTCCAATTCAATTATGAGTTTTACTAAAAGTACGTGCTGGAATACCAGTTACAGTGAATGGTAACTTGGCAAAAGTATAACAGAACTTAACAACACATTAACAGCAAAAGTCCTACTATGAGCAATGTATTGGCAACCATTAGTGGTTACAATATGAAATTTAACCAGAATCCAACAGCAGAGCTTAAAGATGGTGTTATACTTACATGTTCAAAAAGGGAAGAGAGAAAGAAAGTGGTAGAGAGGGAAGGAAAACTAAGGTATAAGGGAGAGCAAAAGAGAGTAATATATATACGGAAGGACAGACAAAGAAATGTGGGTATAGAAAAAAGGAGAGAAGAAAAGAGCAGATAGAAAGGAAGAAAGAAAAGAGTGAGTTTGCAGTTTAGGAGCGCAGCATCCTCTGATGTCTGGTTCAGTTCTCGAGGCGAGGCTGCTGGGCTGAAGAGTCCTGAGGGTGGATTCCCCTTGGTGAGGCTGGTAGGCTGAGGGTCTTCAGGGTGCTGGATTCCCTACCAGTGCTGTTTTAGGTGAGCTTTTTTATAGCCCTCTGAGTAGAGAAAAGTGGACAAGTCCTGGGCCACGTTGAAGGGTCTCCGCTTTTCCCCTTTCTTTGCCAAGCTGGGCATATCAGAAGATGGGGCTATGTGCCCTCCAGCACATACTCCACCTCTGGTATTGGTCATCTGGCCTGATCTGTGGCTCGTTAGCTTGTCGTTGATATGTAAAATGCAGTTCCTCCTGCACTGCACTGAATATATCGCCTCCAACAGCTGGCTGAACTAGTTTTGCCACAATGTTTTCAGTCATGATCCTTATCAATGCACAACACTCTGGAATAGGAAGGTTCAGCTACAACACAGGGACACATTGACCACTTCAGCATCGACTGACTCTGTGTGTGCCTGAAAAAGAGCCTATGAACCGCACAGATTGCTGCTTCTTTTGTAATACTGTTCTGCTGAAGACATTCGGGGAAGCCATCACGGGCTACCTGCTGCTATGTAATTTTGTTTTATTTTGGCACATAGACGTGAGAAGATTTCCATGGGACAAAAAGAGACCTGACTGTGACTGTGACTGACAGCACAAAACATTGAAACAATAATCTGCCGAGATCATTTATGTAAAAAAAGGAGCCCAGAGATATTCAGCCCCTGAGGCTTCTCTTGTAAGAGGCTATTATTATTTGTATTGATTTTAGTATGCAAGTTCTCTCTTTCCTTCTCTCTCCTGGCCCATGGTGCAAACTATAAATAATAAACTAAAGAAGTCTTGCCCTGAAACCGTTGCTACCTTTGCAGCACATTAATTTGTGCACCTCCAGTTATAAAACCAGAAAAATCATGGGGAAAATGGGCAGGGTGAATGAAGCCCTACCTCCTCAACCAAAGAAAATACTTGCCAACATTCTCAGCTGCTATCAAGACCTCCTTATTCACTACTTACACAATACTACTTAAACATAAGATGAAAATGTCCTTTTTTGATGCTAGTTCTGCTTTGACTACCAATAATTTGATCAGATACTTTTCTGTGTTCTCTCATACACCAGACAATATCATGTCACTAAATCTCAGTATTGCCAAGACTACTTCACATCTTTGAAATGGAGACAATTACCTGTTCTCGCTCTTCCAGGACACAGGAATTAGCATTAGTACACATGATATTTCTCTCCTATATTTCTGCTTCTAATAATATTTGAACACAATTATAGGAATGAAGGGAAATTTCATAGCTGAAATACTGGCTTCATTCAACTCAATTTCAATGTTGTCATTAACTTCAAGGACGGTAGGATTTCACTTTGACAGTATTAGATATCTAATCCATCCATATTTCACCTTCCTGTACATTTCCTCATCCTTTTAATTTCTGCATTTAATGCGTAAAATAATATGTCTATCACTATCTAATTGAGAATTTCAGAGTTTTGGGTAGGATATAATGTAATCCAAGGATAAGAGGTTCCGAGTAAACATTTTTGCTGAAATACAGAACTATGAACCATGGTGCAAAGATTAAGGCCTTTTGCAGTGGTCTTGAGCCAGGTCAACAGCTAAGCACCCATGAGCTGCTGACTCACTCCCCCCTTTTTATTGCTGGGTGAGACATTACGTAGCATGGCATCCCGCTTTGGGCAGTTCAGCTCAGCTCTCCCAGCTGTGTCCCACCCAACCTCTTCTCCGCTGCCAGCCCATTCACTGTGGAGACAGAGTGAGAAACAGAAAGGCCTTGATGCTGTGTGGGCACTGTTCAGCAATGGGTAAGATACTGGTATATTATCAATGCTGTTATAGTCACAAATTTAAAATAAAAAGCATCATATAGATGACTATGAAGAAACTGAACTGCAACCCAGCCAGACCCAGTACAATTGGTGTGTATCAAACTTTTACTTATAAAAAGCAAAGGTGTAACAAATACATTTATGTGACTCAAGCAAAGGCATTTTAGCCAACATGGCATCCAGTTTCCATCAAAATAAGATTAAAGAACTTGATGAATGAAGAGCCTGTACACAGTATATTCCAGTGACCCTTCTGGGAAGATCTCAAAAAACATAGTGGAATAACGGTGGAAAACTGATAATAAAATGCAAGTCAGCCTGGCAATGACAAAAGATTTATTCTGTTTCTGTCTTGAGCAGGATCGGTGAAGTGTCCTGATATGTCTTAGACATTGATTGTTCACCGATTCCTGCAAAATGGCAAGAGATGAGAGACAATGGAGAGACTAAACAATTCTAACCCACATTAAAGTTCAAGTATTGAATGCAAGAGTTGTTTTTTGTCAGAAAACTTAACATTCCTTAGTGCCAAACTTTCTTTCTTTGCTGTTTGGTGTATACAGATGTGACCTGCTTTTTATTTCAGTAGAAACTTGTGATAAATAACAATCAGTATGGGCATGTGATGAATCCTACAGATACTGCTGAAAGGATTCAGTAATTTCTCTGATACTAGTGTAGCATCTGTGTGGTGTTAGAAATGTGGAAATAAACTGAACAATCGAATAATCAGAAATGCTTTTGAAATGTGCTGGCTAGATGGATATTACACTAGGGATCAAATTCATCCTTTTCAGTGTCTTCTTGGTGATATTATCATTCGGGTGAAATATTAAAGTTACAAGGAGATGTTGCCACAATATGGACCTGACTGAAAATGAATGTAGCTCATTTCTTTCTCTGTTCCAGCTGGTTGGTTCACATAGTCCTTTATTTTCCTGCTGTAGCTCAGAAAAACCATCTGAAGTGTGCAATTAGGACTTATTTCACAATTATTTTCTATACAAAAACCACCTGACTAGAGGTGTTTTAATCACTTTTATTTCCACAGAACTGTGTTAGGCATAACTATAGCACAATAAGTCATTTCACATACAGGCTATCTCAGAAATTTTTTCACAACATCTTTATGGCCATAGAAATGTAAAGAAGTATTGAGCTACAAGGGGCTGACTTAATTGGTTGCAGTGCATTTGAAATGTTATGTAGGATGATTTAATCAAGCTATGACACTAATGGTGTTAAGCACTCTGCCCACCAGAAAATGGTATAATCTTTCATTGAGTTCCTAAATGCCTGTTTATGGTTCTGTTGAAGGTGCTGTATTGCTGGTCATATATTGCCATCCATCGTAGAGACTACAGAAATGAAAACAGCTACTGCAAAGCATGAGAGATGTGTCAGATGCCATCAGATAAATACAATTTCAGGTGTGATAGATATTAACTGTTTTTTAAAAATCCATAATCTCTGAAGTGTTGAGCATTTCTACTAATATGAATGAAAACAAAGATACACATATTCTATATTTTTGTTGTCAAAGCAGGAATTATAATACATTTTCTCTTTAAATTTTAATAGCAATTATCAATTTCTCCTGATGTTTTGGTAGAATGAAAGCTGCCTAGGTCAAGCTGTTTATGCTAAAAAGTATGGAAGTGGACAAATAGGCAGAACATCTGTAAAATCTCTCTCTGATTTTCCACATACAACAATCAGGTATCTGCATCTGTCTGGACAATGATGTCATTGTGGGGAACCAAGCACACTGAATCTCTGTTGTGTTTGGCTATCATTTCACTCATTCACTGTGAGCTCTGGAAACTTTTCTTTGCAACAGGCTGTTTAGCATCCAAACTGCAAGCAAGTGTCCTTTTGTAAGGACTTTTTGGGAAATTTACATTAACGGCTCTTAGGCAACTAACTTACCTGTGCTGTGCTCTGGTAGTATTTATTTTGCATTAGCAAAAGCAACTTCGAGAAATAGTTGTTTCTGAAGCATGCATAGCAAACTGATGTTCAAGGAATGCAGGATCTGAGTGCTTGGTTTCTGAAAACCTGGAGATGAAAGAAAAGTGCCTAGAAAGGCAGGTACATGGGGCTTGTGGACATGAGCACTGGACATGTGCAATTCATATGCTAAAAGTTTGGAAAGGGTGTGCTAGAAACATTCCATGCCTAATGTCATGGGAATACAGGTTAGTGATTCAGAAAAAAACAACAAAGAAAGAACACTTCCTCCTGTCATTCCAAGCCCCTCCCCGCCCTCCCCCCACCCCTTCCATAAGTGACCAACCAGTGCAGAATGTAAATGTTTAAATGCTACCTAAATAACAGTAACAATTACTGGCTCTTTTCTTGGAGATTGTTCAAAATGCAGATTGTTTCTTCTAATTCCTCTTTAGTTTATTCAAATCCATAATTGTTTGTTTGTTTCAAGTTTGTAGAATTCACTGCAGAAGTCACTGTGCAATGTCTGCACCTTAGTCCAAGAACTTGAAGTTTTATTTCTGGGCATACTGAGACTCAGACTTGATTGTGATGAGCACAGGTGTATCATACCTAAGTCTCACATTTGTCTGTGCCTAAGTTAATATTAACTGAATAGCTTAATCAATAGAACATTAATTGAATAACAGGAGAGTATTCGTCTCAAACCTCTCTACTTCTGAATAATTTAGCCTGAAAGGTAGATTACTCTCCCTTGAGGTGTGAAATGTTTCATCAGACAAAGAAGCAGCTCTAGCTTTCAACTTCAGGAACAACAAATGCTGTTTTGGGCTGCACTATCCCCACAATCTTTTTTTCTCATCATATTTGAATGAAATATACCTTTCTTTATGAAGGAAAACACAAAGATTTCTACCATTAGGTGAAGTCACCTAATTCCCAGAGGGGAGTAGGATTTGATGTGAACTTAGAGTGCTTTGTGTTGGCTGCCTTGGGCTCATTATTTTGGGTGATCATTTCCTACAACTGATTTTCTGCTGAAGAGGCTAGAATATACTCCAGCACCCTTATGAATTTATTTCAGAGAGATTATAGCCCACTACGTATAAAGCAGAGGCAAGGAAACAGACTTGTATCATCTGGTCTGGTCAATGGCCCAGCATTTAACCATTGAACTCTAGCAGAAAAATAACCAAGCCAAATCACTTACTGAGTTTCTAAAATAATTATTTTAACAAGTTATTAATTTGGATATTGTCAATGAAACACAGTGGTATTCTAACAGTTGTGTTCATGAAGAGAAGAGCTGTCAACTAAAAATACAATGCAGGCTTTTGGGGATGAGTTCAGAACAGAAAATCAGAAGAGGGAAATTATTCACATTCTATTAGGCACCTAATACCTGTGAAGGAACTTGACCATTTCACAGATATGTCACAATTGGAATGGGAGAAGAGATGAAATCGCTTCTGTAACTTATTTGTGATAGATTATTCATTCTGTTGTAGCTCAGTGCTGAAGTCAGAGAGAAGAAACGTGAAATAACTTTTACATGTGTATATTCTCTGTAGAGAGGTGTTTCCAGATACATCAGTAGTGCTGTATTGCTGCTGTATTTTTGAAGTAGCAATAGGCTAGGTCACTCTCTTGATTAGCTGGGTTCCTGCACCAGAGACTGTGTGGCATATTATGTATCTCATTCTGTTATTTCAAATGATCAAGCCTAATTTAATTGTAAGTACCCCTGGGATTTATGGGGAAGTTAAATCTCAGTTTTTAAAAACTTTAATATGGCTGCTGTAAAACTTAATTGTACTGTCTGGTTCTTTTAGTGGTAAATTCTAATTAATCTAAAGTGTGGAAAGGAAATGAAAGACTAATTTTTTAAAAAAATTACTTCCTTTTCTTCCTGTCTACTTCTTAATCAGAATGTAACCTAATGAGGCAATGTTAGTTCAAAGCTTAGCCTGACCATTCTTCGCAAGTGGTTAATCTAACAACTGATTTTACTCTTGTAACTCTTTTATGTGCACTGTAACATGAGTAAGACTATTGATTTAGTCAATAAACACTTATTCATGTCCAAACCAAGCCTAATTGGATGGACATAAAATAAAGTGTAATACAATAATTATTTGATTGCCTATACAAAGAGCTAAACACGTGAATTGAAGTTGCAGTCTTACTCTGGGAAAGTACTGTGTGTACAGTTGTCTTTGTCTGAAGTATCTGGCATTTGCTAAAACGGGGAAGGGATAAGGTATGGAAGGATAATTGGTCTGTTTTTCTAATTCGTCTGTGATCTTAGATACTCCTGCAAAGAAGCAAAATTGCTTCCTATCTAATGAAGATAATTTAACTACACAATAGCTGCACAAAGTTCCCTCAGTCTCTGGACCATATTCTGACTCTCAAACTCAGGCAGACATGTGTTTCTGAGACTTTTTTCATTTTTCACTTGTATTGCCTGCATGAAAATTACCTAATGGAATTAAGGTGATTGTTTTAAGCTCTGTATTTTGGGGAATGTGATCCATGTACCTCCCCTCTGATAAACTCTTCATGGGGTAGTTTTCAGAAGTAAAAGGCTGGACACTATAGAACGAACTAGGATATAATAAACTGTTGGACCTTGACTAGCTGGAAGATTTTTAATCTGAAATACAATGATGTGTTTATGCTGCTTGCAGCAACTTCAGATATGTAGTCATCTCAGAGATGACTGACATCTGCACCAGAAGAAAAAGAATTTCCATTTGTTCTTATCCCTGCCTTCTATTACAGGTCAAAAAGGTGAAAGGATGAAATATGTTGTTACTTCCAAGCTATCTTTCTTTGCCATATGGGTGGCAGAGAACAAAAAAATATTTTCTCTTTCTCTTTTCTGAAGAGAAAGGAATGAAACCATGTTTTCCAGTACAGACTGTACTGGTACTGTACTGCACAAGGCAGTATTTGAAATAGAAGTAATAGAGTGCAATAAGAGATCAGGTATGCCAACACTGTGGATTTGGCCTATGGGCAAGGTGTTTCCTCTCATTTGAAAGAGACACCAAGGTGGGGAGTGCTGTTAGTGTTGACTGTCTTGAGGATTTGGAGGGTATAGGAGTGGAGTCACGGGGCTTTGGAAAGCTGTGTAGTATTAACAGCTTTTTGAGGTCAGGGACGCTTTTGCTGCTGTTTTTGGCCATGAACTGAATTGCACCTGTACCTGTCTCTCTCTGTCATCCCTTCTGTAACCACCTCCTCACTCTCCACAGGGTGCAGCTGCCTGTGAATACCTAGGCTGGCTATGGCTCAGCTTCATAACCTTGGCTCAGACCTCCGAGAAAACTGCTAAGTGGAGAGGAAGTCTGCAGAGTAGAAGTACACAAGATAAGAAAGATGAAACTGCAGACACAGTAGGATCGCTGGGACTAGATCATTTAGTAGCTCATGATTTCAAGAGGAAGAACATCAACATGATATGGTATAAAATTCTGAAGGAAAAAAATGGAGTCAGTGAAAAAGGATCTGTTTCGGGGCAGTGGAAGCTGGCCCTTCCCCTCCAGGCTGGTGCCTGCCTGGCCAGCGGAGACTCTGAGTGTCTTATCATGCCAGAGTGCATGTTAGTACTTACTCTAGTAGCTTGTTAAATCCTAGATATCTGTGTGTGCATCAGCCAATAAATAACTGTATTACACTTTTAAGTTATGTGTACCTTGCTGGCAGATGCTTTTTATGCAGGGCTAGAAATGCCTGAAAAATGACCTAAGGAGGGAAGGGGAGGGTGACACACCCAGGCAAAATATTCCTCCTCCTATGAAAGAAGAGATTAGTGTATGTGACAAGAAACTTCTGCATTTAGAGCAAAACATTTGCTGTTACCTCAGATTATTGCTTTTCCTTGTGATGATTTCATTTCCCTACTGATGTTGGAAGTGAAGCTATTGGAGTGACTGATGTGTATAATCTGTTACTGGATAGTTCTGCTGTATATACATGCACTTACATATGGTCACTTAACAACTGAAGCATCAAAAATATCTACAATACATCAAAGTAATACTGAACACCGGCTAGTATAAACCTATAACAGGAAGAAAGTTCAGACCTGAAATAAAAAATTCAGTTTTTAGTGATCGTGCTGTGTCTAGGTATTGCAATACTTTACCTAAGGTAAGTATCACTCTGTAAGAGTTCATGATGTAACATTAGATAAGAATGGCTTTTCTATTTCAGTCCTGAATTGCTTCTCCAGAAATGCATTTAAATGCTTTTTTTTCTCCCTAATTAAGATATACATGAAACAAGTATGAAGAAAAATTGAAGGAATATTAAGAAATACAAAACTAATTTCCTTAAATAAACTCAAAGACATAGCTTCTGATACCAACCATTACTCCATTAACAACAACGGTGTACAAGTACAACCCCCCTGAAATTTATGTCATGGTATATAAAGCATATTTTTACCATCTATAGGAACACATCCTTTGATATATTTTATGACTCCATAGAAGAGCGTTACTCTAAAGGCACACACAATCTCATTTCAAAAGCAACTTTGATTTTTTTAACCCAAATCAAAATACTCTAAAGAGAGAAAATGTTCAGAATGTTCTTAGCTTATTAAATTGGATCATATTTAGTTATTTGAAGACACACAGCTAGAAATACACAATCTTACTATTATGGAGATAAATTTAGATTATACGTTTTAGGAGAACTATTCTAATTTTAGTGGTTCTACACAGGCAGCTATGCCAGTGCCCTGGGGCTAGAATTTTACCTTAAATTCTAGAAGGCAAGGAAGATAAAATGTCTCACAAAACTGTGTACTGAAGTCTTTCTGCTCTCTAGGTAAGTCAGTTTAAAATAATTAAATTGCCCATTTAAAATGTTTTGGTTTGGATTTGGACCTGTAACGGAACTTTGTCTGGTGTTCATTCCAGTTCTGGATGATCCAGCACCTTCTCATATTGATGCAAATATTCCAACAGCTCAATGCCTTAAAAATGACCTGATTTCTTAGTTTCTGCCTGGAAATTAAATGTGACTTATGGGTATGTACTCTAAAAATGTATCTTATGTAAAATGCTTGACAGAAAAGATTAGATTTATTCAGTTTTCGTATCTTTAGATCATTTGGATAAGAAATGTTATCTGTATTGCACCTGGATGGGCCAAATATTTGTGGGTTAAGTTATTTTTGTAAACTGAATTATAAAATGAATCTAAAACCTGAAGGAAAAAAAAATCTTATAGCGTACACCATAATACCTACCGTGAATGCAGCTGTTATCTTAATAAAAATAGACTGTGATTTAAAGCTGCTGTATTTTAGCAATTATTGGGTTTTTTAGTAGCAATGGTTGGGTATGGGAGGTTTAAATAATGATTATGGAGATGTTCATTACTGTTACTGCCATGCTTTCCCTCCTGCTTTAAAGTAGCACTTTTAACAACTGCATAAGTCTCATAGACACCCCAGCATTAGCCAAGCATTCTGTTGCCAAGCAACATTTAGTCCACATTTTCAAGTATTTGTTTCATTTGACATACATCACTCACTTATTTTCATATACAGACTGATGTGACCTTCATTTTTATATTTTTAATGCACTGATTATCAATGGCATTGATTGGCACAGATTGCATTGAAAATGCTGGAAATTACAATATATTTGGTGAAAGCAGAAACATCATGAGTGAAGTTGCACTTTGTGTCATATTGAAGCTCCTTGTCAGCTTTTCTGTTTTTATGAATCTTAAGATACAGATATTTCAGCCGGTTAGATTTCCTAAAAATACTTTAACATTTGAGACCTGACAGGAATTCACGCAGCATGCATACTGTATTCAAATTTGCTTTCAAAAGAAATGCTTGCAATAAGAGTCAATGTTTCATTTAAATAAACCAGTAGCAAATATATGTGTTATACTATGGAATGCATGATGAAATTCTTTTTAAAATAAGAAGACAAACAAAAAAACAAATCTCAAAATGGAAATTGGCAAATTGTGGCATGTAGTTCTACACATGTATATAAGATTTGGAAAAGTTTCAGTAAACCTGCTGCAAATCTACAATGTTGTGTCCGACCCTTTTAGCAACAGAATGACCCAGATTACACCTTTCTCTAAAGAAGAGGTTTTTTTCCCTTTCAAGGTCCCTCCTACTTGTTTTTCTAATCATCAGTCAGATGTCACATCATCCACTGACAGGTTCTAAAAAAAAATTAAAATGGAGTAGGACAAACTTCGAGCTCCCACATGCCATGAGTATTTTTTAGTCTTCTATAAAAACAAACAATAGTCATTTTGTCATCACTTCAAATTGTAGTTCACCCTCCAATTTCAAATACTGATTAACAATGAAGAAGGAAGGGAAAATAGGAGAATAGATCAAAGCTCCCTATGAACTGGTATCCCATCTCTGGCTGTGACCAACTGTGGCTGCTCACGGAAAAAGCAGATGAAACCCTAAGGTCAGAGTGTTCTCACAAGCTCCAAGCAGCCAGTGAGAAGGCTGTGTGAGTTTTGCAGTTGAGTCAAAAATATTATTTTATAGCCATTAAGATAATCTTTGTTGTGCTTGCCTAGATATTTTCAAATTCTACTATGTTGCTTTAAAGAAGGATTGCCGTCTGAAATCAGTGTACAAAATGTGAGTGCATGGTGGATTTACCTCATAACACAATAGCATCTTCTGGCTTGTTCTGCATGAATTTTATCAACAATTGCGGCCATTCTATCTACATTTCTTGCTTACTGCTAAGTAGTTAAGTGACATTTTCAAAGAACTATCCACAGTGATTCTAAAATATGTTTTCACAGTTGAAAAGGCTACTTTAGAGTCAATCCTGCTGTATGTTTTCTGTGTGCAGTACTTTCTTGACACTCTTCATCTTGCATTTCACCTGTCACTCTATGATTTTATGGTTTTGCTATATATTTAAGTTTTTAAGTTCCCATTTTTATATGGCTCAGGATATTTGGAAAGGTCACATTATTTTAAGAGTCTTCCAGAGGAGAATCATAATTACTGAATTTCTGTTGAATTGAGAAATTCCAGGTTTTGGGTTCAGATAATGAAGATATCATCGATGTGTCTTACATACAGAATTATTTTGATACTGAACTGTGTGGAATTATTTAGGGAAATCATGAAGATAATGTCAAACTATGAACCCATATTCATGTTCACAGCTGTAGTTCTTTGTTTGGAGAAAATATTGTTTGCTGATGGCACATCTCTGAGTTAATTTTGAAAAGTATTGGCTTTAGTAAGTGTGGATTGAAAACCTGAAGGTTGGTCTTACTTTTGTAGGTATTTCAGACAGGTAATGGTACTGCCATGATGTGGGATATTAATATGCTAATTATATTGTCCATACTGGTAGAGGATATTGACAGATGTAATGGAGTTTTTGGAGGACATCCACCATATACTTGGAAAGCTCACTGTTGTCAAAAGATATGAGTTTCTTATGAATATGATAGATATTCTGAAAATGCCATGGTAGAAAATTACAAGACTGTCACAGTTTTCTTGTTTGTGGATCAGTTTTCAACGGGGATATCTAATTTCTCTGTATGACTGAGAAATGCTGTTAAGCTATATTGGAATAATTCAGGAAAATCTTTAATGAAGAGTGTCAGTCTAACACTCTTGTGAAATGTTCTGTCATTATTATTTAATATTCTCCCAATATTTCACTCATTAATATCCTTCCAACAAATTTCCAAGTTTTCCTACATAAAAGTCAACATGTAAAAGCAGGCATTCTAATTAATCTATCTTAATTTCTATAGTTCATGATTTAGTCATGAACTGTGGTCTTTGCTTGTTCTATCTTTTTTTCTGTGACATGGCATTGGCTGCTAGAATTATCACTGTGAAAATGAGAATTGTTTGAAATAAGTAAAATTATACATGCCATTAAGTCATATATGCACAATACAGCTTTTTCGCTTTCATTTGTGGGTAACTTCTCAGTTTGATGTTGTTTTTTTTTTTTTCCCCTTGTTTTAAACAATTCATGTAATCCATGAGGACTAATAAGGCTACATATAATTTCCAGCTTTATACAGCGATTACAAATTTGATTTAAACTGACCAGTATTACTGTATTTGGCACTTCTGAAATAATACCTTCATGCCATTGTCTTGGCATACTGTAAGAAGAGCTGCACTGAATGGCTTTTGTTGCATTTTGATACTAGAGAGAAGCTTAATTAAGTTTGCAGAGTCAGGAGCATCTGCTGCAGGTCACAGAAAGAGAGATGTAGCAATATTTTTATATTGATTACACAGAAGAGGATAAAGGCTATTCTTCTTAATGTCAACAGTAGGTGAAAATAAGAAATAATTGCATTCTCCACAAAAGCATGTCAAAACCACTCTTCGTACTTTATATGGAGTCTTAAATATCTCAAATTTCTTGCACAGTGATAGTAGGTAGTTGTTAAAAACATTTCCTTGCTATCTAGACACTTTAGGAGGTAACTATTTGTCTGTGTACAAAGACTGTGAGCAAGGTAAAAACTAGAAGACTGGGAGCAGATTTTGTCTTTATTTATTCACATTACTAAAGCAGAATCTCAAAGAATTTGAGTTTTTCTAGCAACAGCCAAGAGCAATGGTAATAGGAGCAGAAAAATTTACTGTGTGCATAAACTACAGCTGGACTTAAATACAGCAACAGACCAGTTCCAGCCAACAGACCTCTCTCTCTTCCCTCTGTTCAGAGTATCTGCTATTGTCATGATCAACCGTACCAGTTTTCCCCCATTAATCTTGAGCGAGGATTAACAAAAGAAATGGATGTATTAGGCAAAGAAAAAAACAAATGCAATAGAAAATTACTAACTACATCCCAATAGTATTATATCCTAACTGTTTTGCTTAACCAAACTATCTGTCCTTCCTTCAGCCTCTGTCTGTTTCTAGACTTTTTCAGATTTTAAGTTGTAAGGGACTGGAATATATCTTTCTTGTATAGTTGTACAACATCCAAGACAGTGAGGTTGCTCATTTGATTGAATCATCTGTGCATAACTCCATGCTAAAAACATTGATGGGTAATCAAAAATATTACCATCCTTAGGAAAAACAGGGCTATATATAAAGCTGTCTTGTTTTTTTTGTGTGTTTTTTGTTTTGTTTTGTATTTTTTTTGTTTGTTTGTTTGTTTTGTTTTGTTTTTTGTTTTTAAGGAAAAGCTTTCGGCAAATCTAATTCAGGCCCTTGATACATCAGTAAGATTGTCCTGTATTCTACCTTTTCCTTTTATGCTGGATGAAATAAATTATAGCTAAATCACAATAAAATAGTTTATCAACATATGCACATATACCCCATTCTAACTGATGATGTTATTCTTTTAACAGATAATGCTTAAACAGTATCAGTAGAAAATGCAGTAGAGCTGTAACAAATGATAATAAATGTGCTACAGAAATGAAATGGATAGTTTTTTATCCGAAGGAAGACGAAAGCATAATATGAAATCCTATTTTGACAGTGGTTTGGCCTCTAGCAGAATATAAGAATTATTGTTATTGATGCTGTTACATGTATTACCCTTCCACACATTGATTTTTACTGCAGAACCTTTAACATAAACGAGAAAAACAAATATGTGTATACATGGCCAAAAGCTAAATCCTTATTTGAATTCTTATCAGTATGGATAGTAAGAACATGGTTTAGGGACTTTTAAAGACACTTAAAATATGTCAGGTTTAAAATTTCCCTTGCGGTACCACTCACAGAGGTTAAAGATAAAGTACTTAATCCTGTTGTCTGAGGTCATCATGCAGGATGCCTCTCTGTATAACTTGGAAAGACATTTTGTGCTTACATGTGCATGCTTGTGTAGTAGGTTATTTTGCAAGTTGTGTGGCAGTATTACAGGAAGGCCTGTTTGAGCCCTATGCAGTGAAATTACAATAATTTGTAAAATGGACGTATGATGATATTTCACTCTTCCTCTTGGCAAATCTCCAAGCTTGGAGGAAGTAGACAATTCCACAACTGCAGGTAAGATGTGAGAACAGAGCATGGAGTGATGCAGAGGAAGAAACACATCATCAAAGGAACAATAACAAGGAAGAAGGAAAGCGGTGGAGAAAGAAAAGAGAAAAAACAATCAATTTTTACTGCGTGGGACAGAGAAAAGATCAGAATAGGGTGCTGCAGTGTCATTCAGTAAAATGTGTTCTTTCCCTATTTACTTGAAAGGTTGCCTGTTGATAATCTCTTTGTTTCCAGTTGAGCTTACCCTGACAGCTTCATATTCAATGCCACATAGACCCTACCAAAAAAAAAAAATTTAAAAAGCTCAAACTGAGAAATACACACACACACACAAAAACCAAACAACAAACAGATGGCTTGGGAATATCACCTAGTTGCAAAAAGTTCCTGAAATGCAAAAAAACCTCAAAACATGAACCCCAGAAGATAACCATGAAATCCCTGAATAAACTCTTTTAAAATATTGATTAAAGGAGTTGAACAGAATATTTTTCCACTTGAAATCAAGTTTAAAATCTGTATTTCAATAAATCATAAATATTTATAATATTCATTTTTTACTACCAGATGTTGCTGCTTTCATCTAGATAATTTGTCTTTAAATAATTTTAGTTTAAAAGGGAAACGGCCCTGATGAGTTAAAAATTACCTCACTATTTTGCAAGCACAGGTCAAATTACTTGTGGAAAGGCTGCATTGCAAAACACTTTTGTAGAAAAGTTCTGTTGTAATAATGAGTGTGTATCAATTATTTAGGAAACAGACAAAAATGAAGTTTAGTCCTGTACAGTACGGAGGTGGAGTATACAGTTCATAAAGTAAAAAGTAATGGCTGGTTCAGACACTGAAAAAGAGGCTGACCTTATATTTATGACAAGTGCTAGGCCCAGGAGTAAATCAAAGAGCACAATCCTTTAAATATGTGCTTACTTACATGCTAAAGTTCATATTTGATCTATATGGCCATTGAAGCAATCATTCTTTATCACTTTTTGGCCTTTCTCTCAACTGTAAAACAGAAGTATTATGGTCAAAGGACAATTTATTTCTGCTATATGAAGACAATTATAGTAGTGTTTAATTGTGCTTGATCTCCAGTAGTTTCTATTCAAACTTTTGCCTGTGGTAAAAAAATTTAAGCTATTTTCTCCTCATTTCATAGGAACATAAAATAGAAGGGCTGAAGGGAAATCTGAGGCTAAAGGACATCATCATGCCAAAGGTGTTAGCATGAACCTGCTGAATATACATGTGTTTTGTTTACAATGCAGAAGGGGAAAGTGAATCTAATTAGACAGAGAACATTATGAAAAAAAATCCATTAAGAAAGGTTGTTTAAACAGAGGTCTCACAAAGCATCTACAGCTTCAGGAAGAACATTTTTATTTAATTTTTCCTTCACTTATGGTTTCTGTGTTGTATGTGTCAAAAGTGTTAATTTTGTTGTGAAAATAACTTCATCATTTCCTAGACTATGCAGTTAACATGGAAATTTTTTATTATAATGAACCAACTGCTCTTAATCTTAAAATAGAACTCACAGCTTTTGGTGAATTATTGTGGAATTTAATTTGCCCTAATCTGCTATGGTGACAAGTGCAATATAAACAAAAATGGGAAGAAAAATATGCCAATAAGCAAAGAGTAAGAGTCAGAAGATACAGGTTAAGATTTTTCAAAACTAGTTTTGAAAGTTCAGCCCAGAACCCTTTAATTACACACCTAAAAAAAAGCCTGGATGCTCAATGGTTCTGAGCCTTCATTAAATTCCTGTTAAGTCAATGAAAACCACATCTTGAAAAAGTCAAATTGCTTCTGTAGGCACCTGATTATGGATGTAAAAACTCATCCTTAGGACCTTTAGGTTTGTGGCGATTTTGTTACCTTTTTTTTTTTATCAATCTCAAATTATTTGTTGCTCTGCTTGAAGTCTAAATCCCCTGAGGAGGAGTTTTTGTGTGAGAATTTTATCTATCTCTTTCTCTAGTTTCAGGAAAAAGAAGTCTCTAGACTCCATGGTTGTAGAGAGGAAGCTTTAAAAAGAACAATTAGAAAAACAACTGAAGGCAAAAATCCAGGGGAGTAAAAGCAAATAAAAACAGCATTAAGAAATACAAATCACATTCTAGGGTTGGGAATTACTCGCTATTTCTTGATATTTATCCTTATTTACACTGTGCTAGGTAAGTTATTTAACCTTTCCATACCTAACTTCTCTTCTGTACGTTGTCACTGAAATAATGGTATTTACTCATCTCTCAGGGAATTAGGAGATTTAATTTAATGAAAGCTATGAAACACTTCATTAATCATAAAGGGAAAGTAATACGGAAGCATGGATTATTATCATTATTAATTAATTTAAAAACTCTCTTGAGACAAGAAGGGAATGATTATGGTCAGGGGATTTGGTTTTTTTGAAGAGTATACTCTGCTGTGACTTCTAATAGAATTTTTGGGCAGCCCTGGGAGAAAACACATTAAGTGTATCGTTAGTAGATTTGGATTTACAACCTCATTGAAATTTTCAGGTTTTAAAAAGATTCATTATTTCTTCTCTCCTGTTGAACTGATGAGTAATTATTATGCAAATCTTGTATTTCTTTATGGGTTACCTTTGGACTGGCATTTAAGCTAAATATTATGTAAGGTTATTGATAAAACACTATTGAATTATAACAGAAGCAATGACAGCAGTTATTGAACGTGTAAAATGCTCTCTGGAGTCCGAATGCTTGTAAATATGACGGGTCGAATACTTTGACAATAAAAATGTTGAGTGATGCCTTCTCTTGTTCTCAAATACACCATTAGTTTAACAGTGCTCAAGCAGTTTTCAAGATGACCACATTTTTTTTTGTTAGACGTGAACATGCTATTCTATGACAAATTGAAGTACTATCTAAATAATGTATTCCCTAAATGATATTAAACCTCTTTTTAAGGTCACATTATCATTGTCAACATCATCACTATCCAGGAAAAGATAACGATATGTGGAGTGGTTGCAATATCTTTTAATCTGGGAAATATACTTTTTAATCTGGGAACTATCTTTTTAGTCCCGGAAATACACTTTTTTCAAGGAGAAATCACTTCTGACCCCTCTCCGTTTTCTTGCTGCTAGCTTCAGTACAGTGAACTTTTACATCTCTTCAGTATTCTAGAGGAACTCACCAGATGCTGTTGCATTCAGAAGTGTCATAAAATAGAGAAGGAGTAGGGAAAAGCTATGCAGAGCCTCATTCTCTGAGTTTTGCCTGGATCTGCTGGACTTAGATCCTGAACAGAGGAAAAGAGGGAAGCTAAATACTGGACCAGGAACCTCTGGAATGACATGAGAGATGCTTTGAAGATCCACATATTTTGGACAGCCTCCTTTCCTAAAAGCTCAACAGAGCCTCAAACCTATCTGCTTGTAAGAGATAATCAGCAAGAAGTTTACTAGTATTCAAATCACTGAGTTGGTGTTCAACATAGTGAGGCAACTCTCTAGGTTCCCAAAACTATTTTGCTTCTCATGGCACTCAAAACAACAGAATGGTTCAGATATTTTTCTTTACGCTCTGTTTTCAAAGAAATTTCTATTTTTTGTTTCTCATGGTCCTATTTTCAACCTTGTTTTAATGATCGTAAGAACTTCAGAGCTTATTTTATTTTACAATCAGTTTAAAAAAAAAGACTCTTATGACAGCATGGTTCCAGGACTTGAACTTTTATGAAACACGTCAAATACTGGAAAACTTAAAACAAAATGCCCCAGACTGACAACATTGCCCACATTGCCCAGTTATTCTCATTCTCAGCATGCTTTTTCACTTTATAATAATTAATCGATTTTTGTGATCACAACTGATATGTTCAGTTGATGTGTTCAGTTTGCTTGTTTTTAAAGGAAGATAAAAAGATTACACTTCACATCTTGCTCCTCTACTACAGTTAAATAAAACACTTTCTGTTTTCTCTGAAACAGTTTACCATTGAGAAATTTGAGCTGTTGGTTCAGAGTTTATAAAGCCTAAGAGCACTTGAAGTCATTGTCATACTACCTGCAACCTGTCATCTAGGATGTGAGGTCTGTCCTTGCTGACATGTCAACAAGAACATTAAAGAATGAACGACAATTTAAAACTGCAACTATTTGTTAGACTAGTTAACTTCCCGAAACAAGGCCTTTTTGATGTTTACTTGGAAACTATTCAAGAACAACTTCTATATTAAACTTAACTGGAGATATTTACATGTCAGCATATCCATAAATCACCTTTATAAATTTAAGAGTCTTTTCCTTTTCATTCTCATATTCTTATATTCTTTCAAATTATATATAATTATATATACATGTGTTTTTCATTTTTTTGTTTGTTTGTTTGTTTCCTCCTTGGGCTGCTTCACTTCACTTGATTTTATGTCTGAATTTCTTAGTACTTGCTGGATCATGCAGAATAGCCTACACAAAACCAAACCTCAATTGCTGATCCCTTATCTCATGTGTATTTTTCACTAAAATTTTCATTCTCTTATGTTTAAAAGTACCACATCCATCGCAATAATCTTGGACTCGGTATAGTATGACAAAAATGCCAGAATAAGGCCACTTTGAAAAGAGAAAATGAACAGAAAGTGGTAAAACAAAGCTGCAACAACTTTGCGGGTAATAGAAATATTCTCTTTCAGTTTCTGAAGATTTGGAAATGTTAAATGAAACTTATGGTACCACCTGCGCAGACATACATCTGTCTATCTCTGAAGAACTTTCAGTTTTCTTCTCAACTGGTGGTGTACATGTTTGTCTCTAATCTGCAAAGGCAGAGAGGTACCAACATGGTGTTTAAGGATGTCACTCATCTTGCTTTTATTATTTTCTTCCTTGTGGAGCTGTTTACTGGAGTTTTACGGAGGCTTTATCTGCTGTGATAGGGTGAGAAATTCTAATAGGCTGAGGAATTAACACTCATGAGATAAATGTGACAGTTTATACTTTGCAAAGTTGTTGACTTTCTGTAGACATAGGTGAGTGTTAGACAGAACAATTATTTTGAGCTGTTAAAGAAAATTAAATTACAATTTTGTAGAAATTTCAGAAATATCATCGTTTTTGATTATCAATAAAATCAAATAAAACTATTCCTCCTAACTGAAAAAAAAAAAAAAATGTTTAAAGGATATTTTGGGTCTGTAAAAATGCCTTTTTTTTCAGCGTATAGGTTTTATTTGTTTGTTTGGTTGGTTTGTTTTTGGTTTTCTTTTTAAATATTGGAACCGAATACTTTGGTTTCAGTAACCCTCTTGTCTTCCAGCTGAAATTACCTGTTTAGATGAAATACATTCTGTAGATTGGAAAAAAATCTTCAAACTCACAGCTGCAAGTGTCCTTTCTCCTTTTAAGGGAAACAGAATGTCTCATGCAAATATGTATCAAGAAACGGAGAGATAGTGTATTTATGCTTAATCTGGCCAAGGTGTGGAGATTGGCCATAGTACAGAGATTGCCAGCAGCTGCAAGACCATGACTAGCAGCCATATTTTTCTTGTCCTCAAGTGTAAAAAAAAAGAGACCTTCCAAGCGACTGTGTTCTCTGAAATAAGTAATCTTGCTAGATGAAATTAAAGTTAGCTGAAAAATAAAGAAAATAGCTATTTTCAAAAGTGGGCTAGATAAAGGACAAAGTATACTTTCTTTTTTTTTTTTTTTTTTATTTTCTTTGACTTCATGACAATTAGCTGAAAGAACCAAACAATTCAAGTTTTTACAGGGACAATATCTACTTTTTATACTCTAAATGTTAAAACCATTTGTTGAATGAACTTCTCAAACCCAGTGATTTTTGTTGTATAGAGATGTCAGAGTGATATTTAAAATGAGTGAATATGGCCAGTGTATTAAAAAAAAAAAAATCAAGCATTTTAAGTAGAAGTGTAGCAAGATTAAAGGCCAACATTTTAAATATAATTGCACTTGAAAGACTGCCAATTAAGAATTGCAACTACAGTGCTTATTGCACATTTCTAGATCTGAGAATACAAGTAGATGGTGGGGGCAGGGAAACTGTATTCTTTAAGACAATCATCCCAGGGAGTGAAATTTGCAGCTGCTGTACATTAGAACAAGGTAGTGATGCTAGCATCCTTTCCTTTTGAGATTTCTTGCCAGAAATGTATGTGGACAGAACACAAAGGGGCTTTCACACATCCTTTGTCCGTCGTTGATTCTGTGAAGAGTTGAGGGATGTTGCAGCTATGTGTTGAGCTACCGTGTAAGTCCACTTCTGTCATTTGTGGGTGCCTTCCTGGATGGACGGAATGACTGAGACATTGTGGTGCCCTTATGGTGCAGCTGCCTTAGCTCAGGCAATCTCCAAGTTTTTTGTTTCTCAATACCCTGTTCGAGCCCAAGTGTCCTCTTAAATAGAAATATGCAACCAAACAACCAAATAGAAATAGTGGTGATTACAATAAAAGTAATACTTATTTATAAAGAGAAGATTGGTGTGTCAGCTACTGCTACATAGGCATGAACATAGGCATGAACAGCTATGCAACCCTGTCAAAAGACAGCGCCAGGACAGAGGATAAACTTCTCCCTTTCCCACAAACATATTCCTTGTCCCAGTAAATTTGCCCA
The DNA here is from genome assembly GCF_037038585.1 of Patagioenas fasciata. Classification (NCBI taxonomy): domain Eukaryota; kingdom Metazoa; phylum Chordata; class Aves; order Columbiformes; family Columbidae; genus Patagioenas; species Patagioenas fasciata. The sequence continues at coordinate 37,066,108 of NC_092523.1, forward strand.
TGACACAGACAATACCTAAGAGTCTACCAGTGATTTCAACACTGGCATTTCAGAATAATTAATCTTGTTGATAATCCACAATTCTTTTCACCGAAACGGTAAATAATTTAATTGATAGCTTGGGGTTTCCATGCTCTGTATTCCCTAATGTAATCCATCTATATTCTCTTCGCTCCTTGGAACACATATCTTCTAGCTGGCATTCTTATTAGGAATGACTAAATATCACCATTGCTTCATACCCATTTGTGCTACTATCAGGCAACCTGCTTAATGCAGTTGTAAATAAGAAAAGCTTGTAGCTATATGTCCTGGTTTTGTTAAAAACAAGTTTCTCTTTTAGTGAATTTGCCTGTCAGCTAAAGCCTTCATGTTAGCTGCATTTTCCTGGAGAACCCAACACATGTTTTGGTTAAACCTAGCAACGGAATGCAAACTTATTGATAAGCACGGATGGACATCTCGTGAGAGGGGCAACGAGAAAACTGATGACCGAGAGACTGACCAATGGTGTATAACATTCCATTCACGTGAATACTTCATATAAAAGTGGGAGATCACGAGGATCTCGTGCCTTTTCCTTCTTTTCCTCATGGCTGACATTAGGAGAGGACCTTCCTAGTCGTCCCTGTGAACGGAGGCCTAGTGAGAGACTGAATCCAGCTCCGGTTGGCTACAGAGTCTAATCCAGGACTTTGGGTGCTGGCTCTGCAGTTGCTGAGACTTACAAGATTGGTTTTGTATATTTTGTATTATTTTCTCTATTCTTATTAGTAGCATTAGTAAAACATCTTTAACTTTTCCAATTCTCTTCTCTCTCTCCTTCTTTCCCTCCCGATCGCCTGTCCTGAGTGGGAAGGGGGGAGAGGGAGGGGCAAAAGGGGGAAGTGGGGGGGAGAGGAGGTTAACAATACATCTGCCAGGGTTTGATTGTCACCCCGCAATCTTAACCCTCGACACTATAAAACTGCAAAATCCTCAAGGACAACATTACCTTTGACAAACCGGCAAAATACTTATAAAGCTTGAAAAACTGTAGTTGCAAATCCATAAAAATGAAGTTTTCAGCATTATTATTTTCCTAAAAATATATTTTCTTTTTGCATTGTATGAATTCTTTTCCCTTTGTATTTCTCTGTACTCTTTAAAGTGACATTTAGCTAATGTAGCAAGAAGCTGCAACTGTTTGGGGGGGCTGGGAGACCACAGCCCACATTATAAACATGGAGAACTGCCCACATTATAAACAAGGGAACTGAGGACCGAGGTTGAGGAGTCACCTCCTGGGTCATCAGGTATTGTTGTTGGAACTTCCTTGATGACTAGAGATATTTTTCCTTATTTCTGGCATAAATTTATTCCTAGTTAGTGCTTACAAATTTGTTTTTGTGGCATTTCAGTCTATTACATTCACTATTAAATACTCTTAAATATACGCAAATTAATTCTCCTCTTTAAAAGCAGTTGGAAGATACATATGCAGATAAACATTTGTCTGTTTTCATAAGTTTTTCCACACTGATGTACATATAGAGTAAGCCACTGGGATAAGGACTATAACACGACAATGAAGATTGAAATGAGCAGTTATCAGTACACACAAATATACTGTACATGACAAACAATTGCCACATTACTAGAATTTTAAAATTTTCTAAATCTCATATATGCAAGAAAATTCTGTAGAATATAGAACTAGTTATGCAGCACTAATTATTATCTAACATGATCCATATTTCACCTTACTAACTGTTTGACCCTGAAGCATTAAGAAAATCAAAAGGAACATGTATAAGAGCATTTTTGCTAATATAAACAGTTAACGTGCTACATAAAATACATGTTCTTGTAAGATTTTCCTAATAGTTTAGAGTCAAGATATGTTGGTATCATCTTGCTATCCTCCTTATTGTGTTAAAAGTTTACAGAAATTTGTATATTCCTTTTACTAATTTGTCTCCTGTAGCAATTATGCTAGATTTTTAACCTAACATGAATTATAATTATTTTCAAATCAGTGTTCAGAATGAAAGACACTGAGAGATACTTAGCTATAGAGTTGCCAAGGTGAGAGAACAGTACAACATAATATTCATCTCTGATTATGAGGGATTCACAACTAATGTTAGTGGTCTTTTGCTGGACTCTTTCCAGTACCTCCATATCTCTCATGTACTGGGGAGTCCAGAACTGAACACAGCATTCCAGACATGACACAGTAGTTCAGGTGTGAAGATAAAAATATTATACTTGCAAATGATAATTTTATTACAGACTTCATACACAATCATATATTAATTTTATAACTATTATATGTGCCACAGTCCAGAAGTTTTCCTGGTTATTATTAAGGCTACTTTTACATATAGAAATAATGCAACAGGAACAAGAGCATTCATCAGACAGTCATGGGTAGCCTATCAAGGTACACCTGTGAACATAGGAAGATAAAGGCAAGGAATTTAGAATAAGCATTAATTGTTGATAGAGAAGATCGTACCTTCTAGTCTGGTGCATAAGGATTCTTGGCTTAGTTTTGTTGTCGAGCTGTTAAACCAGGGTCAAAGTTTAAACCTTTATATAAGGAACTGCTTTGGCAGCTATTCACCTTCTGCAGGTGGGTGAGATGGCTTGGATTAACTGGCCAGCCCATGTGATTCAGGCTATAAGAAAGACAGAAGCATTGCATAGCATGACGACAGAAGCAAATGAGAACATAAATTATGGATACATCAAATACAGAAAGGGATGTTTATAAATCTGGATCATTGATTTAATAGTTGAAATTACAGTACAAATATGGCAATTAAGAAAAACTACATTTGAATAACTACCAATAATATGTTTCCGATTAGAGTAACTAATTTTTCAAACTCATTATATTTTTCTTCTGATATACATGTTTAAAAGTTTTCCTTGTCAAAAGAAAGACAATTAGCCACTTATCATTTTAAATAGGAATGTGAAGACACAGTGATGTTCTCAGTTTCTGTGAAATCAGTTTTGTTAATTTAAAACATTCCCTCATAAAAATGGTATTTAAAGACCTGCCTGATTAATTAACAGGAGACTTATCTCACTTCCTCAAATCCTGCTTTGAAAACTATTATTTTATTGGTGTTTGCAGGAGGGGGGGAAAATGTGAGGATAGCAGTTTAAGTTCAGCAGCAGTTGTAAATCCTGCATGCTTCGGGAGCCTCGGCAAAAGCTATGAATCAGAAACCTCTGCAATGTGTGTCTTCAGAGTCAACAGGTTGTGAGCCAGCCCTTTTGACAGCTCTCTCAGTAGCTGTAGATCTTGTCTAATTCTTAGAAGCAAGCTGTAATGCAGAGTCTTCCTCAAAAGACTGATATATTTATTTTCAAAACAGAAGTGTGGAGTAACTGAGAACGACAATTTAACCCTTCCTCTTTGTGCACTGCTGTAGGATATGCTGGTCTGCCATCAAAACCCTGATTCACAGCATTGTCAGTGTTCTGTTCTTTAGGTCTGATAAAATGCATTGCTTTATATTAATATAATATTTAATTAGAGTTTCTTTGTTTAATCATTTTCATATACAACTACTAATTATTATAAATGTATCTTATCTATGAGTAAGCCACTAATAAATACTTATACTAATAAAAATCATACATTCTTAAAGAGATTCAAATTTGCATTGTATCTCTGAACTCAAATAAAAGTAAAGCAGATGTGAAATCTGCATATCTCCATTCCAGAGATTTTGTTATGTTTATTGGTGAAAAAAAAAAAAAGTAAAAATTTGCATCCTGCTACATTTTGTGACCAAATATTTTAGTCTTAACACTTTATGGGAAGCAGATATTCCAAGGTAGGCTTGTTAAATTGCATTTAGATAGCTACAAGTAATGTACATGGTTAAAAGTCTTTCGAAGGAACTATATTAATGTACTTGTAATGAAAATTTCTCTCAAAATAATTAAGAGTTTTGTTTGCAAGTAAGGCAACTCCATATTTCAACAAAGAACAAATGATCTTTGACAAAAAGAGAATAAAAACTGGATTGTCTGACTGACAATATATATATAAAAAAGACATAAATTTGAAGGTGAAATCCAGTCACCTGAGCAAATGGGTACCACAGCACTTCAACCTGGTATCTTCTTACAATTTCCCCACTAGGACCATCAGTGATAGATGTGCAAGGTGTTTTCCAGCCTTGGATGCCACAGTGCAGTAATGAACCTTCCCAGCACAGGCAGCCTAGGATGTCATTGCAGCCCACCCGGGGCACTGGGTCATTGCCTCAGCAGTGCCTCAGGGCTGCCTGCCCCAGCCTCGCCCTTGGGCAGTTTGATTCCTGCACTGATCTCAGACGTGGCTTATTCCTGTCCTTCCCAATGCTCCTCGGCCCCGCTGTCTCCAGCTGTGGGGCCGTGCCTACAGGTCAGGACTAGCCGGGCTGCCCCATGGCCGCCCACCCTGGAGAGCAGCACTGCTGCTGCTGTCCCTGATGTCCTGCTCAGCTACTCTGCTTGGGCAGTCCCACATCTTGGGCATCTCCTGAGGTAAAAAAAACAAAGTCTTTTAAGTGCTGTTATTTTCCATTGTAGAACTGAATTCTTAAATCATTCCTACTAAGAGTAAGTGCATGCTTCTGTGGCCATTAGCAAAGGGAACTAACTAGTTCTCAACCTGCACACTTGAGAAATTAACCTCAAGCTATTGCTAACAGAATACATTGTGAATCTCATAATTAGACTTTTCTGGGTTTTACGGATTTGATTTTGCAGTAGTGTGACTGTCAGCAGTCCACAGAGAGCAAGGTGGAGAAGGCGACCTGCAAACTATTGCAAAACCCTCATAAGGAATCAAATTTTAATTAGACTGTTTGAAGTATGGAAACATGCAGCAGCAAATCATGGTGTCTAGCCCAGTGACCTGGCTGGTGCTGTGAAGGTACTTAGGAGAGATTATGGGGATGCATTTTTCTCCAGATTGGGTGAACAAAGGGGACACAGGCCACAGCCAGGCCTGCTCCTCTCATTAATCCTCACAGTGCTACCTCTCATGCCTGGAAATTATTTTCAATCTGTCCTGGTGAAACTAAAACACACAGCAAAAAAGACCCACCAAACCCAAACAAATAAATAAAATGAAGATTCATTGGGCAAGCAAGAGAGAACTGAGGGCATTTTATGGGGAAGAAGTGAATTGTTTTAGGAAAAAATGGGCTCCCTCAGGGCATCCTTCTGAGGGAACATGTCCTGAAGCTACCGTACTTGTATGGGGCCAACATTCAGTGACTCTCACTTGGATCAAGCCTTCCCTCCTGCTCAGGTGCAGGAAGATCTGATTCTGGATCTTGGTTCTGTGATAGGTCTGTCATGGCAAACTGATGTTTTTGCTGAAGCAAACATAGAGGCATTTACCACATTTCAAAAATGGAGGCCCTTACAGACTTCAGACATGTTTGGGGAGTGGCGCTTGTTATGAACTTCAAATTCACATTTAAAGAATTACACCCTTGTGGATCTGAGCTTCATGAATTATGTGGTCTAAACATGTAATCCTAAAGCTTGCATTTTCCATGAATTGAAGTTCAGGTCTTGAGGCAACTGATGATTTCTCCCAGGTTATTTTGTATTTTTAGTAATTATTTTACTTTGGTGACAGGGTATCTGGGAAATGCTTCTCATGTGCCTGGTCAATACTTTCCTTTGTCATTAGACATATAATTAACTTCTCTGTGCATCATTCTTGCATCTGTAAAATGTATCTCTTTTGTACCTCTGGTGTGTGAAGGATACATTTATTTTTTAGAGATAATAAGGACTCAAAGGAATCCAATGCACAAAGTAAACAGGAAGTTAGCAACCAGAATCCAGAAATTCTTGCAAGAAATTAGAATTCAAGTAAATTCTGAGAAGTGATCATTTTGAATGTGAATACAATTTTTAGATAATGAAGTATTCAGTAGTAATAGCATAAGGGACACTGACTTTGTTAAGTTTATGTTGTAAACTCCACTGGTTTGGTTCATCCAAAGCTCTCTTCCTCCAGTGCAGACATAAAGTGCAGATCTATTTTTCACATAGAAATCAATGAAATTGTGAAAAACTTGCCAAAGTCTGCCTTCATATAGAACTAGTACTGGAAGTCTAACGTGCACAAATAGAAGAAAAATTTAACCAGAACGGGGAAATGTCCTCCACATTCTAGTTAATTGGAATGATCTGTGACCTCAGGCCTTTAAAATAAGGATTCAGGTTATAACAGCAAATTGAACTGAGACTTTCATTAAATATTTTACAGATATTGATTAGTATTGCCTTCTATTCTAAGCCAACTATATATGCTTTTTCATTAAGAAAAAGGCATATAATATGCCTTAAATAAATGTCTTAATCACCTGCCTTACTTTTCAATCTTGCTCAAAATGATCTAAATCATTAAGCAAAATTAAAGCTGTACAGTACATTTTATATTTTAAAATACATATATTCCTTGCCATTAAAGATACAAATACCATGTTTTCTCCGTCTTTTTAAAAATGCTCAGCTATTTTATCGTCATTAATAGGTTAAGCTCAAAGGGCTAAAACCCAAATCTATATATAAAACATTCCTTTAACTCAACATAAATTATGTAATTCATTAGATACTACCTAATATAAAGTTTCTAAATCATATTTCAAGATGCTGTTCAGCCAAATGGAATACTGGTTCTTATATTAATACAATTGCTACGCTGACATAATTTGCCTGTGTTTGCAAAACAAACTGAATCGCTCAAAAAGCTGATTTACAAAAAGCTAAGCATTTCATGAGTGTCTATAAACAGTGATCACCTCAAATGTTTATGTCCTTACCTTTTTTCTTTAAAAAAAAAAAAAGTCAGCATGCAAGGTCAGCTTAATAGAACTAAATTGTTATATGTATGTAGTTCTATGGCATGTCTTAATGAAAACCTTTTCTAAAGCACATAAAACTTTAAGTCAACATTGTTCTGTCATGCTAAAGGGGCATCAATTAAATATGCAGAATTTTGTAGAACAATGTTTGTTGTGGATTGCAGTAATCCAGGAAAATGATTGCAGTACAAATTAATACCAATTAAAAAAAAAAAAAAGTTTTGACATTCTGAGAAAATCTTTACAATTGATTAGAGCTTATGATTCAAATGCAGGATGAGGTAAACACATTTATACAGAATATAACACCTGTATCTTGGACAGGAACCTATTTGTGAGTAGATTCAACAAAAGTAAAGTTGCCGGAAATAAGATTTAAGAAACAGTCAAAACTGAACAATTGCTGAATATGCTGAAAAAGTCCTCATCCTTCTTTGAAAGAAAACTTCTCCGTGTCCTGGGAACCTTGTTGTTTTGCACATAGGTACCTAACTCAAACTTAAACCTGAGTAGAGTCCTGAAACAGAGATATCTAGATGCAGAAAACACTCTATTTGGAAGAAATAGAGTTTGTTCCATCTTTCATAACATAATCTCAAGGAATCATGATGACCCTTTTCTCGTAGAGTGGTCATTTACTTTAAAACTCAACAGGACAGCAGAGAGGAAAAAGATATCACCAGAGGGAGACACTAGATGTTTGTGTTTGTATCAGTTTAACTCTGTGTAATTTAAAGTATCAATGTTAGCATTGTTGCAAGAGAACTAATTAAAATTCTTCATTTAGAATACAAGGACTTTAATTAGATTAACAACAAATCCCTGTTTTTGCATATACAGTGTGTTCCTTTTGTTGATAGCAAGATCACATGTAACATGTCCCTGGAAACATTCAAGGCCAAGCTGCAGGAGACTCTGAGCAACCTGATCTGGTTGTAGGTGCTCCTGCTCATTGCAGGGGAGTTGGACTAGATGAACTTTAAAGGTCCCTTCCAACCCAAACCATTCTATGATTCTATCATTCTATTGCAGTGACAATTCAATCAGCCTGTTCTGTAATTTGGTTGCAAAGACAGGCACATATCACTCATTCTGCTCTGTCAATGTTGAAACTGGGGCTGGAAAATGGAACGCAGGAAGAACATGCATTTAGACTGAGGGCTGCAGTTTGAAAAGGCAAAGTCTGATCTTCACTCCCAGGTTTTATTTTATATATTTGATTTTCCTAGTAGTCACTGGGTAAGATATTACTTTGAAAATCTTTTGCAGCCTTTTTTCGGAGTTCTATATCTCTAAAATTCAAATGTATGCATGAACCATTTTAATAAATATTTTACTGTAAAAAACATGTTTGGAAATCATCCATAGAGCTTACTTGTTATCTGCAGCTCTTGAGAAAAGTAGTTATTTGTAGCTTTTAGTAATTTTCTGTAAATTCACTTTATTCTCTCTTACCCCTATATGTCCTTGACCATCTGTAATGCAACAATAGCTGCCAGTAAAAACATGACATTTTTTGTTTCAAAAATATCAGAAACTTCTTCAAGAGGCAGTAGACTAAGCACAGGTGCCTGTTAAACTTTCATAGTTCAGGCTTCCTTCTGCATTTGAAGTCCAAACTAACCTTTATGATTGAAATAAATAAGAAAGTAATGTTCTTAGAATTATATAAATTTAAAGTAAGACATTATATTGACAGATGTGTTTTTGTTCTCAGTCACCAGTATACTTATACTGTAGGCATAATTTACCAACTAGACTGAACAAATGAAGGTAATGTCCTGAATAGCATCATTCTCACAGTTAAACATCAATATCAAAGCAGGGCATTTGAATACACAAAAAAGCAAAAGGTAATGACATTATCCTTGAATCTTCATGACTTTCCTAAAGGTGAACGTATTAAATAAAAACTGCTGAAGTGTTGTTGGCACTGTTTTATGCATCCCATCTGTTAGTCATAATATTACATCAGCTAATAAATGCATGTTACCTTGTGTGTAAAACAACATGTATTCTGTTGATTGAGTCAACACTAAAGTTGTTCTCAATGAAGCAGTTTGATTTTTTTATGTCAGAAAGTTAGGGATTTTTCCCGTGAAAAAATCTATTTTCATTAAAATCTACAACATTTAAGAATCTATACTTCTTTTTTAAAACACTCTTGTGCAGAAAGCATTTATTTTGAAATCATCCCTTTTTGCTTTCTATAACACTTTGTCTTAAAAATTTTTAGAATTTTCTAATGCTGCATTGTCTTTATTTTTTTGTACAGTGAATTTGATCTAGCTGATGGTGTGCTTCCACTGTCATGTCATAGTATAAATTGTCAAAATTGTATTATGACATGACAGTAGCAATGGTGCACAACTAATTAAATCTAATAAAGTCTGTCATTTTTACATTATTATTATTTTTTTTAATCATGAAGGACAGCTGCTATTTAGTGCTGAAAAAAAGTCTGCTAGACTAAAATGCTTATTCTTTGAATTTGCAATGAATCACTTGAACCAGTTCTAAGTTCCCCTATTTATCTTGGAATATGTTTGAGGTGAAGATCACATGTCCCTCTTAGCAATTTAAATAAGTCTGTTTGGTTCCTAAGGCAGCAAGGATGTTAATCATTGACGTAAAATTGTAGTTATATCGGAAGTGTTACTTAGATGAAGTACCATTTTCTTTTGTGGAAAGGAACAGAAATATGAAGAAAAACAGGTTGAAATATGATGTTATTTCTGCTAAATCCTGCCTTCCCAGGTAATCATTGACTTCCAAGATGCTTCAAATTTTTTTAAACAATAACTTTGCTAGACACTAAAAACTCTGTGCAATGGTAGCTGTGTCGTTTTGGCAAGCCATTTACTTCATCCTGCTTCTTGTATGATCTAGTATATAAGATAGTCTTTGATTCCTCCATTGTTTATATGAAACTGTTGTTGATGTATGTATATGTTAATGTGGATTCTATATCTAATTTTAAATCTAGAAGTATAAAATATCCCAACAAGTCATTTCCACAGGAAGCTGTGTGCATGCAGAACACAGTTTAATGACTTGTGATCTGGTTTATTATTGCTTCCCTTCTTACAGACTTATTTTACTCTTTTGAAGTGTTTAGTATCAAATGAGAAAGTTGGTAGAACCCAATATGACCTTCCTCCTTCTGTTTTTAAAGCTATTAATGTTTCTGTCTATTGCCAATATATCTTGTTATTACCATTTGTATACAAAAATGTGAGCATACGTAACCCACAAATCTTCTGATTGAAGCCCAGCTGGCAACTAAGCATGACAGAGCTGTTAATCTACTCCCTGCCTGTGGAATGGGGGAGTGAATCAGAAGGGTGAAGTGCAAAAGCTCGTGGGGTGAGATAAAGGCAGTTTAATAGGTAAAACAAAAACCATACATGCAAGCAAAGCAAAATAAATTATTAATTCACCATTTTGTGGGCAGATGTTCAGCCATCTCCAGGAAAGCAGGACTCTATCATGTGTAGCAGTTAGTTGGGAAGACAAACACCGTAACTCCAAATGTCCCCACTCTCTTCCCCCTATCTCCCTGAAGTTTTTATTGCTGAGCTTGATGTCACATGGTGTGGAGTATTCCTTTGGTTCCTTGGGGACAACTGTCCTGCCTGTGTACTCTCCCAATTTCTTGTGCTCACCTGACCTACTCGCTGGTGGAGCAACATGAGAAGCAGAAAAGGCCTTGAATCCATGTCGGCTCTGCTCAGAAACGGTTAAAACATCCCTGTGTTATCAACACTGTTCGCAGCACAAATCTTAAACACAACACCATACAAGCTACTATGAAGAATATTAGCTCTATCACAGCCAAAAACAGAGCATCTAGATGCAAATATTAGATTTTTTTTCTTTTTTGTAAGAAACATTGTCATATTCAATTTTGTAGATGTTGAATTTTCACAGAATCACAGAATCATGTTCTACAAAAAAAGCTTTTATAATTGTAAATCATGATGACTAAGGTTATGTGAGGCTTCCAGCAGTCAAAAGGAAAAGGGTGCTAGTGATGGAACGCTTCAGATACTTAATTTAAACCAGTATTTTATGTCATTCTAGATATTGAATGAAACTGAGATATTGGCCCAGATTTTTATCATCTTTATATGATGAACATGTTTATCAATTTGCAGAGTTGGTGAGAAAGTGTCTATACTGGTGCGATGTTCAGCCATCTGTGTGATATTGCCTTAAAGTCTCAGTCTGACTCTGCCAGAGATTCTGTCTGCTAAATTAACTTTCTCCATCACCTCTGTAATGCCTTTATCTGTTGCTAAAGACTATTGGCTGAAAAGAATGGGAAAAAAAAAATAATCACACTTAGAAGTTGCAAGCCATATTTTAATGTATTTGTAGGAAGTATTTTTGTATTGTAAACATACAGATGAGCAAATAAGATTCACACAAAGAAAGCAGAAGATTAGTGACTCATGGAAATGTTCTTTTTTTTGTAATGGCCTTTATCTCTCATCTTATACAATTCCTTCTGCCTTTAGAATTAAGATTATACCAACATTTTTTGCTCTTTGACTGTTTAAAACTGGTAAAAAATAGGTTGCTTTAGTAGTTTTTGAATATACTAAAACAATTATTTTTGCTTGCTTTACTAGAAAGATCTGTTATTAACAATACTGGAGCTCTGCTTCAGACAATGTTCCTATTGCTTATGTGTTCAAGTGCAATGCTTTTTCAAGAACTTCTTTGCTAGCTACTCTCATCTTAGAAATACTAATTTATTTACTGTTGAGATTCAAGTGTTTACTGGTAAAATAGGTTTTGTAATTTACAACAGAGTTCTTTTCTGTAAACCTTAATGGAAGTAAATTCCTTTGGTTCAACAACAACTATTAAATGTGGATAACTTGCTTAGGCTGAAATCCAGTGTATGCATATCAGCAATCTCCAGTTGTGTAGAATATCTGAGAGTGTATACTGAATAAAAAGTTAGCTTTTAAGTCAGAGCCCTTTGTTAGCTGTACAGGTTCACAGTTTCTGTCAGCTTCTCTTTGTGTGCTAGTTCTAACTCCAACCATCATATTGTATTGTTAATAAATATTTTTTTATACTCCTGAAGGAGTAAAAGTCACAGAATCACAGAATCATAGAAAGTCCTGCGTTGGAAGGGACCCACAAGGATCATCAAGTTCAGCTCCTGTCTCTGCATATGGCAACCCCACAGTTCACACCATGTGTCTGAGGGCGTTGTCCAGTCTCTTCTTGAACACTGTCAGGCTTGTGGCCGTGACACCTCCCTGGGGAGCCTATCCCAGTGCTCCATCACCCTCTGGGTGAAGGACCTTTTCCTAATGTTCAACCTAAACCTCCCCTGACACATCTTTCTGCCATTCCCTAGGATACTAAGTCTTCTACGTAAAAGCTATGACTCCTTGAGGAAAAAAGAAAAACATTTTTATGGTAAATGCTTTTACTTAACTGACATTAAATTTATTGGCTATTTTCTACTGTTTGTAAATATGATGAAATATTACCAAACACCTAACTGTAATTAATTTGCTACTCTGTTGACCAGAGTCAACAACAATTGACATCGAAGTACATTAAAACGTAATTTAATTGAGGAAAATAATGGCATTCAGTATTACCTGTTATCAAAACCTTCAGAGCAAGTAAAAAATTCGTTAATTAGAGGTAACAAATTAATAAAACTTGAACTTAGTTAGTAGTTCTTAGTTGAACTGTTTCGTGTCTTCTATGTATTTTATATTTTTCCCTGTCCTATCTGAAATTCACTTTGATGCCAGACCTTCAAAGTATTTCTGCTACTGAGTATACCTGTGCACTGTTGTATTCTATCAGCTACCACTGTCACCTGTGAGAGGCAAGAACATTCAGCAGGAGGTTTTCCCCACTCTGATTCAAGACTTTGTAAACTTTTAATGGCAGAAATTTAGTCAGTCTTATCAAAGAACAAATGCAACATCACTGCTGCCTTTTTACCTGAAGTCTGGAATTAAAAGAATTGACCTAGGACTTGCAGAATGAAGGTTTAGATTCCTCTGCTTCCTGGTCTGGAATCAAATATGCTGAGAGACTGACCAAGTCTCAAAGCTTAATATATTCTACTTGTATTTCATTATAAGGTAGTCCTTAATTGCTTCTACTTTCATTTGTTGTGGTGTAAACAGAATTACAGGAACAGAATTACAGAATCACGGAGACCCACAAAAATCACAGAATGGATGAGGCTTGAAGGGACCTCTGGAGGTCATCTAGTCCAACCTTCTCTGCAAGCAGGGCCACCTAGACCAGGTGGCCTAGATAACCTTTGAATATCTCCAAGGATGGAGTTTCCACAGCCTTTCTGGGAAACCTGTTCCAGTGCTAAGTCACCCTCATAGTAAAAAAGGGTTTCCTAACGTTCAGATGGAGTCTCCCTTTGTGGTCATAGTCTCTTCTCCTGCCAGTATACATAGCTAAAACAGATCTGGCTTCATCTTCTTTACACCCTCCCTTCAGGTGTTTACATACGTTGATAAGATCACCTCGAGCCTTTTCTTCTCTAGACTGAACGCTCCCAGTTCTTTCAGCCTCCCCTAACCTGAGAGGTGCTCTATAGTCCCTTAATCATCCTAGTGACCTTTCACTGGACTCTGTCTAGTAGTTCTGTGTCCAAGTGTGGCCTCACCAGTGCTGAGTAGAGGGAAAGGATCATCTTCCTTTCCTACTGACAACATTCCTCCTAATGCAGCCCAGTATACCATTAGTCCTCTCTGTCCCAAGGGCATATTGGTGGCTAATGTTCATCTTTGTGTCTGCCAGGAGCCACAGGTCCTTTTCTGCACAACTGTTTTCCAGGTGCACCCCCACTGGTGTATGGGATTATTCTTCCTGAGATGGAGGACTTTGCATTTCTCCTTGAAATTAATTTTGTCACACCGTATCTCCAGTCTCTCAAGGTTGCTTTGGATGGCAGCTTGACCTTCTGGTGTATCAGTTCCCCCTCCCGGTTTTGCATCTTCTCTGAACTTGC